>NC_071097.1:20056101-20113601 GCF_027358695.1 Spea bombifrons | reverse complement strand
CCGTTATTAGCATGCTGAATTGGATTAAGGGAGGAATTAACCCATACACAGCTGTTCCACACTTCAAATGATAGGGTCTTTTTTCAAAGTTGGTCCTCAATATCCAGTTAAGGTTTTAACTATTATACGATTTTTTCGAATAACTGAGGCACCTGAAGACAAAGTTTGGAAAAGACATGTTTTATATCAGGGCTGTGCACCAGGAAGCATGTGCTGTTGATGGTGCTTTAAAGGCAGGGTATTCATTCATTCACTCATTCATTAATTCATTCTTTCAACAAGGCTAGACCCACTACAATATCGGTGGCCTACACAATGGGACTGTAATATCACTTCTGTAAACTGATTCTAACAAGTTACTTGGAAGGTTCCAACGATCTCCTCAAACAATCCCCTTGGGCATCATTCTTTTAGGGCAAGTTCGTATTTTACATTACATGAAGCCATCAAGAAAATTGGTTGCTCAATCCTTATCAAGGAAAAAGGGCCACTGATGAAATATTGAGTACATATTTACCACATTACACCCCAACTACCTCAGTTTTGTATGGAATGGGCATTTCTAGGTTTTAAAGAACCCATAAAAAAATGACATAGACATGTAAATGGCAGATCGACCATGGGCTATAGGAATATGTCAAGTTCACAATTTCACATAGAATGCAGGCTATGCCTGATTACGGGGTCTGGTACTAAAGATAGTTTGAACAATAATCCCCTCAACAAACAAATGCTAAATACGTTCTCAAAGGACCCTTCAAAGAAATATGGTAAACATAACAATTAAAAGTTCTATAATTTTACACTGTGAATTTTACACTTTTTAACATTTTCAAATGTTTTTTCCCCAAAATGTATGGTACCTTCACTGTCTGATCAGCACATTCACCAATTGAGTAATGCAACTGAAGACAGAAGATATGTAATTAATGACATAAAACTAATTTATTTTCCATTGAAGGGCCAGAATTTACTTCTATAGCGCTATACTTTTTTCATATTATTTTATTCTAAAGCGTAAACAGTCTGGAATAATAATTCTGTTACTATGATGCATATTACCAGATCACATAATGTCCATGCCACCCAACACTACTTGCACGCTGACCTCTATGTTTGATTTTTAAAACATGTATCTGATGGCCAATTACATGGCTAGCAGTTTACAAGAAAAATATTTACGGACACCCCAATGCGAATTAAAATAGTCTACCCATATTAAGCTGCATGTAAAATGGAGGTCAATGATCACACTAAATAATCTACAGTATCTTCAAACATTGCGACAGTATTCCTTGGATGGTTTTGCATTAGGGTTTTCTAGAGTAAAGTCCTCATTAAAGTAAGTGCAGAGTAAATTGGGAGACGTATAGAAGTGAGACAATAAGAAGAATCAAAGGATGCAAGTGGATATACGGTAACAATTAGGCAAAAGAGGAAAGAGATCCATTACTTATCTGTTACGGATGGTGCTTTATAAATAAATAAGGGAAACCTAATTAGCTGCTTGTCAATCATGTTACAAAATGACTCATAAGCATCAGAAGCAAGAATGAGGCTACACACGCAAGCCACTTCCTAAACATGACCATTGCATAGGCGGATGGGGTGTTAATACATGGCACATCTACTAATAAACGAGCAGGTCCAGAAAACTCGTTATCTAAATCCCGTCCGGCAAATATATTCATAGAACCCTCTACCTCCTGTCTGGAAATTCAAGTATTTAACCATTAACGTATCACTGAACACCGCTCCTTTCTAGAAAGCATCTAATCCCCTAGCACATCACACGCTGACAGTAACCATTACATAGCTAATGCATTTCATAATCATGGACAGCATTAAACCTCAAGCAGCAGGATTTTAATCCCTCGCGAACGGAGAGCTAAAAATGACATTACCCAGAAAACCCTGCTCTCAAGAAGATGATTATTCTTGAAAAACAAGCAATAGTCTTACCAGCGACCAGCCCACGGCTCACGTTATCTGCCATCTTTCAAATTATTTCTTATTTCATTTGTAGGTGATAACTGGTCACACACAATTCTGCTGCAGTGTACAGTATTTATCTACAGACTAGGATAAGGGCTCAGTACAGCGCTGCAGAAACCCATTGTACAGTGCACTGAATATAAAAATCATTAAACAATAACCATAATAATAATAATAACAACAAATGGATAGCTCGCAGTTTGCATTGCATTCACCACACAGATGTAAATTGCTTTTTTGGTCCCGGATTGGAATGTTTTTTAACACTTTACATGCCAGCATGATAAGGAAAATGCCTTTTGGGGCAAGAATTTATGATGATTATTATTTTTATCTTTTATTTATATAGCGCCAACAATTTATGGAGCGCTACTTACAACACGTATTCACAACTTACGCTCAATACACATTTTAATACTCAGTTTTACTTCCTGCAGCTGACACAGAACCATGTAAAGTGTCACACGATAGTGAGTACAGAACATGACAGCAATCAATGTCACGCTTTAGGACACAATGATATCAGTAATGAGCACTGAATATCATCCATATTCCAATGACTATTAAGTCTTAACACTACACACATCTCTTAAGAACATCAGGCTTAAGTCTCCCATAACTAAACCGCGCACTGAGGCATCCACACCAGTGTTACCCATACTAACAGATCCATACGATCTTTATATAGTTTTATATATTTAAGTAAGCAAATATTCAATCGATTATTGTTTGAATGTTTATTATTAGGTGAAACAATGCACTCTAACAAATAGTAGCTGCAGCTTTGGCTTTGGACAATGCGGATATGTTTATTAATCTTAACAATTTATTAATCAGCATCATACATGGGATCGTCAGTCAATTCTACACTTTTATCACTAAATGCAAAATTAGAAAAATAATTCCCAGTACTGTTGAATGGCCAAGCACCTCTCAGAAATCACATTTTAATGACATAAAACTCTGTCTTGTTTAATATATTTTATGGAATGTTTAATCGTCACAGAAGCATGCACTTCTGGCCTGTTGCTATAGAAACGGAAAATGCCTTGGTGTTGTTTTTATGTTGTTAAATTAATGTTTTGTCTAGGTGGAACAGCACCTTTAATTAAATGGGACATTTGCACATACAATGTTTGCTTCCCTGCCCTTGTCTCTTGAACCTGGACTCACTAATGTACCTGACAGCGACCCTGTAATATTCAGGGTTTCTTAAAATAAATGCTATGCAGACCAGCAAAAATAAAAGTACATACAGTAAGGGAAAAAATGAAGGTGACTGTGCCTTTATTAACACGCACTGTGTGGCACCTATAGACGTTGCCGTGTTGCCATTAGGTTTGCCGCCATCACACCATTTAATTATTCTAGTTAAAGAAACAACTGACATTCCAACTCACGACTCGAGACAATTGTAACTAAATATATTGCAATGTACAGAGAGGCAGGTAGCACAGCCGGGAGAATTGGGATATACAGGATCACGGGCCAAATGCCAAGCAGCCACTTCAGGTTACTAAACAGATTATAGAGAATTAGCAGAACCAACGTCATTTGGGAATATTTTAAGAATTCAACCACAAAGATCTAATGGGAGCGTTTAAGGAAACTGAGACTTCTAAAATAAACCACAGTCATTAATTATATGTAAAAGCTTAATCTCTCTCTCTCTACTAACGTGTATTTAATCGAATTTTCCTAAAGTAATCTAACCCATGAAATGGATCATGTAAAGAGTGGATGACCACATAACCAACATAGAACCACATCACCGAGAAAGGACCGCACATCGGTAGTATTTCATTGTACACGCTAAAAATAAGTATGACTGAGAAGCTGGTAACATTTAAGTAATGCCCAACAACCCCCTACAGTTACTATAGGTGAGGATGTATTAACTTTAGATTCAGCTTTTTTTTTTAAAAAAAACACAGCTTTAATGCATGATAACTATGTTAGAACTATCACATCTTATACAGCAATAGACCTTCACTGCCCTTGGACAAGTACTAGTAACACTGATAAAACTATAGATGGTTTAACCAGCAAGGTATTCTCAAACTCCCTCACTTGCTAAATTAGCATGGTGACCCCCAACAGGCTGCTCATCCCCATAGAAGTGACTGCTCCATACCAACCGGACCATCCCAAAATAGAAGGTCCTACCTTCTTTATGTTAAAATAAATGTTAATGCGCATGTCTCTACTGTCTCACCTTCATAGATGTCGTCCAGTCGCAGTCTTTTTACCTTCTGCTTCTCCAGCAGTTCCATCTTCAAGACTGGGCAGTTTGTTACACCTTGACATATTACCCCATGTCACTGCTCTCCAGGCTGCAGGGAAACAGTGATATAGTGAAATAGTACATTTGTCAAAAACTAAATTAAAGGATTATATCATGCCTGTAAAGCACCAAAAATATACACACTTATGTACATATGTCACTTGCAGAGATACCATAATTTTAATCAATCAATGCACAGGACTTTAAATAAATAACAAACACTGCAGACCAACGACAGTAGCAAAAACATCCATCTGATCCATGCTTGGCTACAATGCTCAATGCAAACTACAGACACAGAGGTGCTGTGGACAGATATATCAGTACATGTACCGTTCCAATCAAAATGATTCAACTCTCATTGCAAATCAGGTTTATTGTCAAAATTTACAGACTTCCAGCTGTTTGGAATGAACAAATCAAACAAAAAGCAATGGAAATAGCTCAACACAAAGAATGCATCAGGTGGTTTTCCCAAATTCAACTTTTATTGACTTCTCCAGTCTCAAAATTATTCAACCCCATGAATAGAGTCCCTCACAACAGCACAAATATGCAAAACAGAAGTTGTCTCAAGCACAACCGATGCAACTCGGTGATGCTTTCGGGCTAGTTTGCATCCTCTGGCACTGGAAACCTACAGCGTGTAGGAAGGCAAGATAGATTCATTGAAGTATCTGGAAATCCTAGGAGAAAATGTCATGTTGTCTGTGAGGAAGCTGAAGCTTGGGCATCATTGGACCTTCCAACAGGACCCAAGCATTCCTCAAATTCCACCAAGGCTTGGCTGCAGAAGAAGTCCTGGAAGATTCTACAGCGGCCATCACAGTAACCTGGCGTGCACCTCACAGAAAATCTCTGGTGGAATTTGAAGAAGGCAATACCCAAAACCAATTTAAAAAGACTACATACAACTTGACAAAACCAATCATAAATTGTGTATATGTTGCACAAAAGGCCAGATCTACATCCTATGTGGTGTATAAGATGCATTGTTTTGAGTAAGTGTCTTAAAAAATGGAAGATAAACATGTCTTCACACATGCAGAATTCCTCAGTACCAACCAATCAGTCCATCCATTATTGCAGAAGATCGTGGTTCTGTATGGATTGCACCCCTCTCTTAAAGGCCTTATAAAGTCAGACAACAGACCGGTGTCCAGCCCAAGTTGCATTACAACAAGGCAAGCTGTTTTTCATACAGTTGCTTTTGAGATGTCGTCAACTGTTGAATCTGTCAGTAGAGCTGGCCATGCAAATCTGAGTTTGGGTCTGTAATGCGGCAGTCAAGTCAGGGGTCAAGTTAGATGCCAAGTTTGGTGGTCCTGTTAAATTTAACTGAGTTTTGGGTCAACTCACTTCCTCCTTAGCATTTTATTTGATTTGTCAACTCAACTGCAAAGTTGACTGATGGCTTTTCATTACAACTTGCTTCGCTTTGAGAACATACAAGTTGCACAACTTCAAACAGCTCAGAGGAGTTGGCCTGAGAATCACAGAAGCAGCAAACTTAGAAGGAGAAAAACAATAAAGGAACCAGGATATCACCTGCAAAAAGAAGCCCAACTTAACCACCCTACCTAAACAGCTTACACATTTGTGAATAGAGTGTAGAGGAAGGATTTCCCATCAGTTGTTTTAACACCACCTCACTATCATATGTACACTGGACCTGCATCGACATATAGTTAATGTAAAAATGCTTTAATGGACAAAGTCAGGTACCTCAGTAGATCTATATGGTTTCCAAACAGATCCAGCATACACCAATCTGCATCTCTATATCTATATCTCTCTCTCTGAATCCTCCAAAAAAATCATGTGCTGTATAAGCAGAATGTTTTAACAATATGCCTTTTCATGTCTTGATCAGCAAATTGGTACATTTGAAGGTTTTCTTCTTAATCCGCCACTAGAGGGCAACAAGTGCACACAACATCATCTCCCAATTGCTTTACTAGTAAACCCTGTGCACGTCTGTGTTTTGCATTTCATGGAAAAACTGAAAATACAAAGCTTTTAAGAATTTGTTCTGAGATGAGGAGGGGGGTAGAAGCCAGTAGATGTGTCCCATCTATAAATGGAAATCCCATAAGAAAACCATTCAATTACTGCCCTTAAAGCTCAGTGCTGCAGAAAGATAAAATCACACTGTGCATATTCAGCAGAATATGATAACACATGGATGTCAGGCATAAATAACCAGCAACACGGATTTACAAAGCTGTCAATACTACTGTATCGCAATGGCTCCGCTGCAAGGAGCTGAAAACGAAACCTGAACAAATGGAATTTGTTTACAATCATGAAAAACAAAAATGTCTTTAGTTATGCATCAGGTTCTCAAACTGGCTAGGTTAAAAACTGCCTTGTGGCATGAAGAGCTTAAATGCTGGCACCCGGAATCCCCTTATTTTCCCAAAATACATCCCATTAATAAAAAGTGATTTTGCAGATTTGACGATTCAGCTGCACAAACTTTGCACCAGAATCGTTTCAAATAATGCCCGGTTTTAAAGAGCTAATCTCAACCTTGTCCTATGATACCACTTAGATTTGGTGGTGCTTTTAGTCGCAGGTCACCTATACATTAAAAACCCTCTAGGTTTGGAGTAGTTTGTTTATTCTTTTGTTTTGTTTGCCTTCCTAAACAATTAGCATCCTCAACAATATAATACTTTCCCCTTAACATCAAAAGTACTGGGTGAGTGGACCTATCTTTACTTCTTTCAAGCTCCTGTCTGTGCCTCGACCTTGAACCATAAAGATGTCACTCACCAGCACACAAAGCCCTGCCTTTCCGAAGGTCATTATAACCATGTTGCTAAGCAACATAATGGAGAGTATAACCATCCCATATGCATTGAGTAGCTAGGACTTTATTAGCCTTGACAGTCATTTTCTTTTTGGTGGTACAAATTTCCAGTTAACGTTGAGTGTTAATGTAGAATCACTAGTATCAGATCTTGGGATTCTCTACATAAAATGTTCAGAGAGCTTCTAAAGGGTATGGCAGTGATCACTGCTTAACCGCTGTGTGTGCCACAGGCTAACAATACCAGCTTGGCAAAGTCATTTAATTAACCGTTTCACTACAAAAGGTATGAACAGTACATTTCCTTTATACCCAGATGGCATTCCAACGGTCTGCTACATAATGACAAAAAACAATCCATATTTAAGACTCAGTGATAAATTGACCAAATAGACCAAAATGAGTAAATATTCTCACCAAAAGCAGAACTATACTAAATACAGTAGATTAGTACTTATTGAAGGCTGGTTGCTCAGATTACAATAGTTTGATAGATTCACTGGAAGAAAATGCAACATTTTATTTCATTTCAAATGGACATTTCAATGGCTATTTCATTGTGAGATGTGATTAGAAATATGGCAGGGCAGGGTTTACCAAGGCTTTTCATGTAAAATATTATTCTCCATCACACAGCTATTTATAATGAAGACATTTAGAAAATCAAATGCTTTTTATTTGCAAAATACGTCATTGTTACTTGCAAACTTAGCGTCACTATAAAATCACTACTCGAGATACATTGCGGTCACTCACAGACATATACAGACTACATGCACTTCAAATGTAATGGAGGCCCCCAAAGCCGTAACGTCAGCACTGCCAAGACCCTAATCCCCCCCGAGTTGCATAGCAGCAGGCCCAATCACGCAGTCCCCCCATGCTCAATAAGTCTGAGCGAAGGGATATGATATAATTTCCCAGCTGTGAGGGAGCGGGAGCGCTGGTGACTTCCCATTTCCGAGCAAACAAAAGCAGACGTACAAAAGAAAAGGTGCGTGTGTGTATGCATATCTGTATCTTACAGCGTAAGTACTGGATATTAGTGTGTGTTAGTATGTGTGTGTCTGTGCCAGGGTATGTGTTAGTATGCATGTTAATGTGTGTGCGCGCGTGTACTGCACATAATTATTTGTAAGAAAAAGGTTGTGTATTGTTTAGTTTAGGAAAATTTTGAGACCAGAGGCTCGCAGGTACCAATTCAGTACTATAACAACTTTCTAGAACATAACTACAAAGAATAACAGGAATTTATTGTATTTATAAATATATTTAGTTTTGTTTATATATACATATATTATTGTAACATTAAGGCCTATAGTAATGCAAGGAACTGGGAAACAGAAGATACAGTAAGTGTTGAAAAACAAGATGGAGAAATAATTAGGGCAAAGAGGCTGCAACTTTAACAAAAGTAAAAAAGGCAGATACAATTTTGTTCGGCAGCTCAGCACGGGTCACTGGTACCTGGCTGCTTTTCCCTGGAGGCATGACCTAACTGTTTAAACACATCAATGGGGGAGCCCAGATCACTTGTCTTCCCATGGGCTGAAGAAACTTCATTAAAATAGTCGGAAACATCTGACATAAAGCCGGAGCACTGTGCCGAGAACTCTATAAATTAGGATTTAGTAACTTTCAAGTTAAAATATAGCCAAGAAAAAATAGCAAAAGGCCCAAATCTATAATACTTTCCCAAAATGCTTGATCTCTTTAAAATTGCCAGGAGGTCTAAGGGTACAGAGCAGAGATCTGTCACTGCTGACTTCCCCAGCACCTTTTAGCAGCTCTACCGACACAGTGATTAAGGTTACAGTGCACAGGAAATAAATCTGTACCACTAAAGGCACAAAGCCTACCTTCTTTTATCACCGAGATGTTGTGCAGCCCTGTTAACCCGCAACTGGCTATTACACTAGACAGAGGAAATGATGTGACAACGGTATGAGGACCATTCTGGTTCCTAATGCAAGCCTGCAGTTGGGCAATCATACTTTCAACCCTTTGCATGGGCAACAAGTTCCTAATTGTAGAGAATACTCTTAAGCTTGGGCCACAGAGGGTTCAATGCGCTGAGCAGTGGGCACTGCATCTTGTGTTTTAGAGCATGATAAAAATGTGTTTCTCAACTCAACCACTAACTACACAGACATCTAAACCCCTTCACACAAGTAAAAAAAATGTTTCTATTCAAGTCTTTGTACAAAGTCAGAAAGTTTGAATATCTCTGGGATAATTGAATCAGTTGCAATACATGCAATCTAGTCCATGGATCCCATCTAAAAGGGAAGTCCGCACAATATTTTGTGCTCAATGGGATTTTTTGGCACTAAAGTTCTGGAAGTTCTAAATTGATCTACAATGTCATAAATGTAATACTTTCCTAAAAACTAAAGAAAATAATCAGTTCCATTGCCTATTGTAATAATTCAACCTATCTCTCTCTCTGAATAAGGTGACCTCAATGTGTTGAAAAAAATCAACATAAGAAATGTTTTTATGTTTTCGCCAGAATCACTATTTAAGCATTTTTTATATTGTTATTTAATTTTTGTACACTTGAGATACAGAGTGTCATTTACAGTCCCATCTAAAATAAACCAATGCCATGATCACTTGCCAATACCACTTGCCAAGGACTTGGACCCAGAATTCCTTGCTACAATGATGGGGAAAATATTTTGTGCCTTGTCCATTATAGATAGATGTGGCCGATCTTCAAACAGGCACTCTTAATCTGAGTAAGATAAACAAGGTTTCCTGAAGCATATCACCTTATTAAACTACATACTGATGCATACAAATTGGCCGCAAGCAGTGACATTTCAAAGATGAAACCTTCTCATTTGTAACCTATTTGACTGCGGCTTCAAGCTGTCTAATCCATTTCCCTTAGCATATCTTTGAAATTTCAGTGGTCTTTTGAGGGAGTGGAGGCATTATTTATACAACCCTGTGACCGATAGAAGAGATATCAGGCATGACATAGTACGGCTCCCACTTTGGCACTCACAGAGTTAAATGTAATCCTTTACCGTGGCCATGGTGGATCATCAATTGGTCCCAGAGCTTGCTTGACATCTGCAATGATTACATCTAACACTTTCTGCTGTGTGATGAAGCCTTGATGAATAGTGTGTCACAACAGCTCACAAAAGATAAGGATGTTTTAATAGTGGAAAGCATTTTTTTTTTTTTGCAATACGTGTAAGGAACAAGATAGCTAGATCCAACCAAATCAATGGGAAATACAATTTCCCCTGCACCCTCCCATCTTGAATCGCACACACACACATATATCTTACTTTAGCATGAAAATCAGATTGTTGCGTGTACCCGACGCGGCAGAAAATCAACAGAACCAGATAACGCAGCAGGCAGCACTTCACTCTATTACGACTGAATTAAATATTACACTGCTAAATACTGTCAAGGTGACCTTTAGATATCTACAGAGAGGAAACTCCATTAGCTTCACTTGATTATGTCTTTATATTTTACAGCCTAAGGGGGGGACAGAACCAATACAGGAGACGAGAATGTTGATAGAGAAATACTAACAACAAAGATGATTAGTAAGATGCTTAGATGCTAAAAGTTTTATTATCATTAATAGCTGGGTGAGCATAATAAATAATCAGAAAACTATTCACAAAAGGTTGTCTCATTGCTCCAGACAGTCATCAGGGCTTAGCAGGGGCCGAGTGCAAACCTCACCTTGGGCAAGAATAAAAAAAAAAGGTATTCTTAACGCTGCTCCATCATAACTTGAGTGTTGGGATCCAAGAATCTCTAGCATCACTTTGAGATGGATTCTGCACCAAATGCCAGCACTCCTTGATACTGGGCTGTGCTATGTCCATAAGTGAGATGGTTTTCAGGACCGCTGGTAACACTACAGAGGTATATCGTGGGTTTATTCTCTAACCCACGAGCTTCCAGGTTAGGCAGAACATTCCATTCTCACCGACATTGTTGTGCTTTTTGAAGGAAATATTGCTGTATTGGCCCAAGAGTCTTTAGCTGAAGTTGATGCCTTTTATTGGCCCAACTTAGAAAAATAAATAAAGTTATATTAGCTTTTGAACCTAAGTTTATGTAACTTTACAACTTTTTCGTTTAAAGTCATTGAGTCGGTCTTTTATAACACACATCAACGTCAGTGAGGTGGTATTTTATGAAGGGCCAAGTCTGAGGAGTTTCCTTCTTTGAAGAAGGGGTAAGTTGGCCCCAAAAAATGCAATATGAAATCATTAGGATTTTTTTAATGCAGCCATTTTTGAAAGAGAATGGGTTTGGACCTTCATTATGCATACCTGTGCTGTTCCACTTAGATACAACATTAACTGAACTCTCTGGGTGTGTTAAGAACACAAACATTGGCAGGTCTGTGGATCTATTCCTTCTTCTGATCACAGTCTAATCACACAAGAACAACATTAAACACTTTAAGATGTTTTTTAGTTTCTGTGCCAGAAGGCTATCAGTGACAATTAAGAATTCCCTGTAAATTTGTGAATGAAGCAACATTGTTATGACTTGCGAATACAGCCAAGTGTTTCAGGGTAATTCAAAACCCTTGCTGATTTATATTTACTAAGCTTATATATTTGCTTCATTCATTTATATGAATACTGAAACTAACATGACATTCACACACACTGCACAGGTATGATATAGTATACTTTCTCAAATGGATTGTTCTATGCAACCTGCTTTACACCCATCAACAGACTTATTACGAGAACTGGATTACTAGCACTTGTTGGCCAGGTAACAGTGTTGCCGAATAATTCATAATGTTACAACCACAAAAGTGCTCTTTTATTGAGCTTTTTTTCTCAAACTCATCAAATTCATACACTATTAACATGAATTTGAATTATTATACATGCAAAATATGTTGAAATCCTACATATAGAATGTACTGTATCAGAAAGCAATTTGCTGATGGAGAAATGTCCAAAGAGTGTTTGTATCAGACTTAACAAGAGGAGTATGTTTAATAATAGATTTTGATGCAAAATGTTGTTTAAAATGCAGAATAGTAAACATTGATTTTTTAAAATATTGCTTGGCCTCACATAAATATTTTACACGGCTACTGGATTACTAGCACTAGTTTCAAACATAAAGGCCATATAGGCATAGATGGTTGGAGGAACATATATAAAAATACCGGTATTTAAAACAAATGGGAATTATTAGTAAATGCCCTGCTATAATTGACTAAATACATCACCCATACATGCCAGCCACTAGCCAATAATGAAGAAAAAGAATGTTTTTATACTTATTTATTTGTTTTGCAGCAAAAAAGAAGTTACGGTACAATATAACACTTTAAAGCAAGCTTTCAGAAGCAGGCGATGCGAGATATCATCGGGAAGAATGAAACGGACCAATAAATCTTATTTACTAACATTTTAATACTGACTATGGAGGCAGCCTGATTCTTGGCTTATATCAAATAAGAGGAGAATAAACCGGTTCAGTAATGGCTTCTAAATAGCCCGCAATCTCTATATGTTCATAAACATGCCTCTATATTCTGTATATTAGAAGCTATATATATATATATATATATATATATATATATATATATATATATATATATATATACTGTATCTTTAGGCAAGTCTTCAACTAAACATTCATCCCATCTACTGTGAGGAGCACAAAAGCCTGCTGTGTGTATATGATGATGTAGTGGAGGCCACATATACATGGCACAATGGCTTTGGATTATAAACTTTGCCTCTTTCTCCATATTTGAATGGCTGGAACATTATTTATACCTTTATATGCAAATAACACAATACACACTCCTTCAACTCACACTCTACACGTCCTAATAAATCATGCAAATACCATAATGTGTAGACAATCCATAAAACGTTGTTCTAATGCCCCCCCCGCGCCTGTATCCACCCCCTGTGTATAGCATGCACTCAGCACAATGATGCATGCAGCCCCCTCCCCTATTATTACACAATGAAGACAATACACTGGGGCAACGTTACTCACACATGCCCCCCCAACACTCCCAATATAACCCTCATGTACCTTGAAGCATCCCGGTGTGCGGACTCTCATTTAACTCTTGGCTTGGTCTAGGAGTTCTCCTCTGGACCGTGTGCCGCCCCCCAGTTGGTCCTGAAGTCCTGCTGGACCACGGCTGTCCCTCTGCCCTGACCTTCTCCCGCACTCAGCCCAGTACTGTGTAAAATGGACAATTGAAGGGGTTTCTTCCTCCCTGTTCCGCCCCCCTTCACTTTTGGCTAGGCGTGGTCTGTAATTGCAGACCAATAACATGAGGCTGTGCGTGGGGACTCCGGACCACTCCTTGGCGCGTCACCATCACCCCCCACCCCAACCACCAGGGTGGCAGGGGGTAGAAGCGGTGCCTGCGGGAGAGAGGAAGGAGCTGGAAGGATGCCGATAGAAATAGAATGCCTGTATCTGACAGGACCACCGTGTCACCGGCACTCTGTGTGAGAATACAGCGCGTGTACCGAACTTCACATGTAACTGATTCTAATCTCTAACGCCAAAGGTATCGGCAAAACAAAGTTAGGTTTTGTAGTCTGTGATGCCGGCTGCTGTCCTTTTACAAGGGGTGTCCCCTTGGCTTACAGACCCCGTTTTAAACACCTGTCATGGGACCCAGGAGCTGTTGGGCATTCATTTTCATTAATGGATAACCCATACTTCCCAAAGAAGGAAGCTAGTGTTAGTGGCACCTGGGTGCAGTATTTCTCCCCTTGTGAATAACACACATACTAACATGCAAACTCACTTACAACACTAACAAATACACTCTACTTTCATACACTTACACATATGTACACACATGGTCTCTCTCTCTCTCTCAGGGGCCACTATCCCTAGGCATGCCCCTGACAACATATTTTGACACACACATTCTCACACTTAACACCATGCACACACGATATGCTCCTACACACACACTGTAACACCGTATATGCACTCACACTGACATACACATTTACAGATGGTAATACCGTACACACGCACATGCTAACACCATGCACTTATACAGTGCCATACACTCACACACAAACTAACACCATAAAATTATACATACATAAATATGCTTATTGTTTCATCCTCTCTCACATCTTCCCTTCTCCTTTTTTTTTTCTCTGCCGCTCTACCTCACCTATCTAGACTTCAGCTCACACGGCTCTTCCTCTTACCTTGGTTACATGGGTGCCTCTGTACACTTACACTTACAAGTAGTTCCCTACTTGGGAGGTATGGATAGTTGCCATAGCACTACATCTGGCTGCAACGCAATAGCTGGACTGTAGCCTGAAGGTGTGTTCTCAGGGGCCACATTATGTGATGCTGCGTTATAAGAGTTTCATGCACATGCTCAGGTTCCCCTGTTGGTCTTTAACCACCAAGCCACCACTGGCTCGGGGCCTGGTAGATTTGAATTGGTAATTTTTTTAACCATAGACAGTTGTGGCAGGAGTTTAGCATGTATTGTGAAGTGGAAGCATCTAGACCACAACATCTCAGCCAGGAAGCGGTAGACTAATCACAGAGCAAGGCAGCTAAAGTGTGTAAAAACGGTGTAGCATCACCAACTACAGAGTTCCAAACTGCCTCTGGAAGCAACATCAGCACAAGCACCGGCACCTTCATGGAATGGGTTTCCAAGGCTGAGCAGCTGCACACAAGCCGAAGATCACTATGCGCAGTGCCAAGAGTCAGCTGGAGTGATGTAAATCGCCCAACCACTGGACTCTGGAGCACTGGAAACATGTTCTCTTGAGTGATTAATCCTGCTTCACTGTCTGGATGTCTGATGGATGATTGTGGTTTTGACAGATGCCAGAAGAACCCTACCTACCACAATACATAGTGCGTGCTGTTTGGTAGAGGAGGGATAATGGTGTGGGGCTGTTTTTCAGGGTTTGGGTTTCTTAGTTCCAGTGATGGATAATGTTAATGATATTTTATAAAATTGTATGTTTCCAACTTTGTAGCACCAGTTTGGGGAAGGCCCTTTCCTATTCCAGCATAACTGTGTCCTCGCCAACAAAGCAAGGTCCATAAAGACATGGTTTGATGAGTTTGGTGTAGCGGAACTCGAGTGGCTCATGCAGAGCCCTGACCTTTACCCCACAAGGGCCCCTGTGGTTGAATGGGCACAAAATTCCCACAGACACATTCCAAAATCTTGTGGAAAGCCATCACGTAAGAGTGGAGGCTGTTATAGCCACAAGATGAAGTAACAAGTAGACTTGGAAGCCGACCAACTCTTAGTGTTAGGCTTCTAGGGGAAAAAAATCTTCGTATTCCACCAATATTCGCCTGTTCTGTGTTTGGTTAGGGCGAATATTCGTGTACGTTCTTCGTGTTCATTTTTTGTAGAAGGGATTAATATGGAGTTAACGAGGTATGCTTTACGCAGCAGCTTTGGCACCAGGATTTTAAAAGTTCGTATGCTCACCTCTATTGGTCGCCGGCAGGGACCTCCTCTGCCATCAACCAATGAAGTGCACCTGCACTTCATTGGTTGATGGCAGACGAGCCCCCTGCTGGTGACAATAGAATCACTCATACAGACTTTTAAAATCTTGATCTGGCCTGGGGAGACCACTGGTCTGGAACCACTGGAAACCAATTAGTTGATGCCAGAGGAGGCCCCTGCAGGCGACCAATAGAGTCGCTCGTACGGCCCTTTTACTCCTGACGGCGAACCTACGGATTTCCGCTCCCGTTAACCCCTGCGATGCTGCATAGATAAGGTAGGCTAGATGGGGAAGGGACCAGGGAGATTAGTAAACGAAGATTCTTTGTGTTGTGTGTCTTTGTCTTGGTATACGTTTTGCAGCCGCCATGTTAGTTTCTTCGATATTTGGGCTGAACAACATGTTCCCCGAATATGAATGTGCAAGTCTAGTAACAAGCTCATATAGGTGTGCTGGTCAAATGTCCACATACTGTACTTTTGGTTATATAGTGCATATAATGTGTGTAATAAAATACACCAGAATCCCTGTTTTATTGTATGATATACTATGAAGGTTATGTGTAAAATGTGACCACTTGAAAAGTGATAAGACCCTTTCATAGGTTGCTATGGTAATAAGACCACTAGAATAACCCTGAATGTTCCACAGCCATTAGTATTAGACTTGTGCATTCGTCTTCGGGTAAACATGAAAACGAACACGAAGAGTGCGTTTTCTTGTTCGTTCCGAAGACACGACGAAGAGAAGACGGCGGCGGTAAACCGTAGACGAAGACACACACCACGAAGATCTTCGTGATCGTCTTCGTCTACTACTCTCCCCCGTCCCTTCCCCATCTAGCTTACCTTACCTTTGCAGCATCGCGGGAGTTGACGGAAGCGGAAATCTGTAGGTTCGCCGTGACGGGTTACAGGGCAGTGCTAATGAGCCTATTGGTCGCCTACAGGGACCTCCTCTGGCATCAACCAATTGGTGACCAATAGGCTCACTCGCACGTCCCTTGTAACCCCTTACAGCAAACCTATGGATTTCCGCTCCCGTTAACCCCTTTGTTGCTGCTTTAGATAACGGGAGAGGAAATCCGTAGGTTAAAGGGCCGTGCAAGCGACCAATAGGCTCACTTGCACGGCCCCTTAAGGTGCAACAAGTTACGGCACCAGGAGCCTAAAAGTCTGTACGAGCGACCAACAGAGTCGCTCGTACAGACTTTTAAAATCCTAATGCAGCAACTTGTCCGGCAGATACCACTGGTCTCCTTGTTCAATCAGTTAAATGTCCGTACAAGCGACCAATAAAGTCGCTTGTACGGACATTTAACTGATAGAACAGGGAGACCAGTGTTATCTGCCGGACAAAGTACAACACCAGGAGCCTAAAAGTCTGTACGATCGACCCTATTGGTCGCCAGCAGGGGGCTCGTCTGCCATCAACCATTGGCAGACGAGCCCCCTGCTGACGACCAATAGAGTTTCTCATACGGACATTTAAACTCCTGGCGCCAGAGCTGCCGCGGTACGCGTTAACCCCCGTATTAACCCCTTAACCGGAAAAAAACGAACATGAAGAATGTCCACGAATATTCGCCCGAAGAGAAGACAGGAACAGGCGAATATTCGCGGAATACGAAGATTTTTTTCCCGAAGACGAACACAAAGAGCCCCCTGGTGCCCAAGTCTAATTAGCATCTTCTCTCCATGACATAGGGTACAGTTTAAAGGTTTTTAATTGACCTTCTTGTATTTATTTCTTTGGACTGTTCACTATTAAAACATTTTGTTTAGCTGGTGGTGAATCAGGTAGGTTAGACAGATGAAGTATTGAGGAATGCAGTGCAGCAGTAAACCAAATACTATAGGCATTAAACTCAAATGAGTTATATAAAGATAAGAGCCATTGGCCAGACACTAGTACATTCATTATAAAACCCAGTTTACCCATGAGCATTCTGTTATACCATGCATGCTTTACAGACTACAGACCGAAAAAAAAGGTTTTCATGCTTTTGCTTGAAAAAACAATATTGCCTACCTCACAGCACTGAAAGGGTTAAGAAAAATTTGTAGATCCCATGAGAAATAAGTAAATTAGAAGAATGTTCTTTTCCCTTTTTTTCACAAAATTGCAAAGCCCTTTACCAGTTTCTTGCTTTCTTAATGAAGAATGGCAGATTGGAGAAATGACTCGAGAGAAAGGTGGATTGTGATGACTTCAAGTCATCTTTATGAGCTGAATTAAGGAATATGTAATATGAAAAACCATTCTGTAAGCGGCAACTGCTTTGAATGAAACCATGACATTACATTTTCAATAGTACATTTGCTGGCAGGTTTTGAGCAAAATATTGGACACCATTAATACACGATTGCCACCAAAGGTGCTCTAACAAGTCATACACATGCCATGATTCATTCCTGAGTGCTCTAAATATATATAATTCATCATTTCTCTTACATGAACCCGCTTGGACACCACTACCATTTGCTTAAGTAGGAATGCATAAACATCCATAGAACAATCACAAAGAGAATCTAGTATTGGAGGAAATGCTGCCTAAAGGCATTCCTGCATGTTATTGTACTGTATGATGAAAACTGAGGCAACTGGTTAGTGTAATATAGACCAATACTTCTTTACATTTGTATTATCTGCTGTGCCCAGTAGTACGTATTCTAAACATAGTCCTGTATCAAAACCATCATTCTCCTGATGTCCATTTTTCCTTTTATCTGGTGATTTTTAGAACTATCACCTAGTTACAAAGTGTTATCAGTAAAATGAATGTGCCAGAAACATATGTGCTGACCCCTTCTCAACAATCCATGGAATTTGTATGCCTAAGTATTATAATAAACATAGAAGACATTTGGAGATCGCAGGTTAAAATGCTGCATTCATAGATCAGAACACGTAAACAACTTGGAAATATAGGGCGCTTTATAAATGGAAAGGACAATTTTGGAACAAGTTGCAAACATTTCCACCCACGACAACAGTAATGCTGCGTAAACAATGAATCTGTTATTATGCTGTTTCCATGGCAATTCAATCGTCATTAATGAATAGGTAATGACAGAGACCTTTATAAAGCAGCGGAGGTAATGCTGCATTCCATGGAGGGCAAGCAATGTGTATAGAATGCGTAAATCAAATTAATATTTGCTACTAAGAGATGTGGCCTGGTCTTCCTACCTTTAACTCTTTCAGTACAAAAGGGTTCATACTGAAGGTTAAAATTTACTTTACATATAAGATTTCACAAATAATAATCTAAACATCTATAACTGGTTCAAAAGCTCATGGCAAAAGGTTAAGCAGCGCTTAGGGAGGAATTGTAAGCCTTACACAAAGATATATTGCGGCAATTATTAATGTCTGGAATGCATATTCTTTTGAGAGAAAATTATATGGCCGTGCTCCACAACTGAATTCAAATTATTTCCTGGATTTTAAATGTAATTCAGAATGCGCATATTGCATTATTTGATCTGTAAACTGTGTCTTGAAAGGACTAATCCCCTCCGGTTCGGCAGAGGCTATTGATGCCTTTTAGTAAACCAGCTTTTAAGACGTCAGTAGTCTCTTGTTCAGGGTATCCTCCGGTGTCATCTGAAGAGGGAACCTCTGAGGTCTTAAAAACTGTGATACCACTGATCTTGAGAATCTGCTATTTATCCTGAAACCATGTGATTATTATTACTGGTGTTTATTGTTTTATATACGCCATCATATTTTGTAGCACTGTACAATGCGCAGACCCAAGGTCAAGCCATGAGACTACCTATGTATGCATTTTTCTAAAGCTCTCTCTTTTCTAGGATTTATATGAGCTACAGGACTGTAAGTGTAAAAGGGGGTATATGTTCATACCTGGGAACTCTCAGAAATTGGCCCTGAGTCTCAGGTTTTTTGCTCCAGTCTCTGGGTAAAGGATAAAAAAAAATCTCAGGGTCACACAGCCTTGAGCTGACTCGTTTATACTCTGCATTGATCTGATGACATCCAAGGCTCCTTATTAGTGTTTTTCCTACCAACATGTCATGGTTGATATCCCTGTTTGACTGCATATCACTCAATTAAGTGTATCTTTAAACAACGACAAATCCAGGTTTCCATGAGGACAGTTATTAGTCATTTGGATAATACTGTGTAGACTCTGCATTATGGGCCATTAAAGGGTTATAATTTAAAGACTCATAGAGTCTGGGTATGTTAGTGAAATATGACTACCATCGATACAGCTGACCGATGCATAGACTGGCTTCACATGATGGAAGTTGAACTTTAATATCACCAGGTTGTCCAACTCTTGACCAGTGGGAAAAAAATACAATTCCGTTTTTAGATAAGAGCGATAACAATTCAAAACAAACAAAGCCAGTAGCTAGATATGCTCACTGACGAGCTGGGCGATGTAGAGAAAGCCTGGACTCACTATAGCAGGCTGAGGCTATATCCTATCTCCCACTCAGTATCACAGCTACACTGTCCATTCGTTCCACCGCAATATATTTTGACAGGACATCTTTCTTGGTTACCATGGAAGCAGAACAGAGAGCATTAGGCAGGTGTTAACAGAATTGCAATCAATATGTAACAGTTCGTTGCTCATCATCCGAATGGAATGTGTGGGAATAAATCAAATTATATTTGTTTAAAGCTTCACCATGTGCCCTTTATGTTAAAATAATCTGGGATTTATTGTCCATAATACTGAGCTTCATTTTATTCCCTGCTTTTACTCTAGGAAAATTATTTCAAAGACTCAAAATATTGTCAGGTCTTTATGTTTCTAAAACCCATTTAATCCCTTGGATTTTGGGGATGTTGCGTTAGTAACGTGTGTCAAGGCAATTTTATGTTGTCACTTCTCTTTTTAGTATTTAAATGTTTTTGTTGTTGTCAGATTTACATGTTTTGTGTAGAAGCCCCCACTGTCCTCCTTGATCTCTTCCGACCAGCCAGGGGAACCGCTGCTAACATGTGGCTACCTCACAGTGCTCTGTAGCTGAGTGCCGCATGGTGGTTCTCCAGGAAAGGTGGGCAGGTGGCAATGACTCTGTCCCTGCCCACCCAGTTTCTAAACCACCCACCTAACTCAAGTATCCTTATTCTGACACCTGAGATATTGCGTGGCATGCTCTATAGGGCGATAGGCCTAGTAAAGCTGACCCGCCACTACACCTGGGAACTTTCTAAATAAACTGGCCCTGGGACGCTTTAAATGTTTACCCTTTAGTAGCCCATCATGAAGATTCTATGTAGTCACTGTCACAAATGTGTTAACCAATAATGGCTCTAATACCGGTCCTTGTCATTATTTAAACATAGACTTAATTGAGTCATAGACTTAACTGAGTCATCTGCATTCAGGCAGGGATATCAACCATAACAAGAAAAAAGGGATCACGTCCCAGCGCCCCACTTGATTTTTCCATGAAAAAAGAGAGGCTTTTGTGCCGAATGTGGTTGACAAGGTAGACTGTGAAACAGGCTAGGGTGATAGCATTAGATTTTGACCTTCCCATAACATTAACCCATAAGACTCTGGGGAGTAAAATTATGTTTCGCTTTCATCCAGATGACAAACTAAACACATTTAATAATGTAAGAAATCACATGTATCTTGTTAATTATATCCAGTACGGTTATAGAGCTCAATCAGTGCCTGCTGTGCCTTCCTATTAATGACAAAATAATTTGACACATTAGTGAAAGTGGTGAGCAGCATGCTAAACCATCATAGCATATGGTTGCACTAGCCATGTTGTAATAATCTACCTAGCAGATTATCTCATAAAAAACATAGTTGGTGATTACATAATTAAAACAGAAAAGCATATTCTATGCTGCAATCTATACCTCCCAAGGGTCAATCCCTCTTTTGTGCCCAGGGGTGTAACTAGAAAGCAAAGGGCCCTTGTGCGAAAATTGCCCTGGGGCCTCACAACTTGTCTATGCCTTCTTTTCCCCTTGCCCCCCCCAACATATACTCTGGCACACATATGTAAACAAACTTACACAAATTAAACACACTTACTCACCAACAAACACGTACCCATTAATTATAACACACACTCCATTTCACCCTCATACACATACATGCTCGCACACAAACACCTACACATTCATGCTCACACACAGTTACACATCCATGTTCACACACAAAATTACACATCTATGCTCACACACACAAATACACATACATATTCACACAGGCACACAATTACACATCCATTCTCACTCACACACACACTTATACATCCATGCTCTTTCACACACACACAATTACACATCCATTCTCACTCACATACACAGTTATACATCCATGCTGATACACACCCAATTACAAATCCATGCTGACACACACACAATTACACATTTGTGCTCACTCAAACACACAATTACACATCCATGCTGACACACACACACACACACACATATATATATATATATATATATATATATATATACACACATACATACATTATATATATACACACACATATATACAAACACATTTACACATATACATACATCCTACCTCCCGCTTACCTCTCATCGCCCCTGCAGCTTGCTGTCCGGCTGCTCTCACACTGTGTAATTGTGTGTGTGTCAGCATGGATGTGTACTTGTGTGTCAGCATGGATGTGTAATTGTTTCTGTCAGCATGGATGTGTAGGTGTGTGAGCATGCGTAGGTGGTTGTGTCTGAGCATGTATGTGTAGGTGCTTGTGTGTGAGCATGTATGTGTAAATGGGTGAAATGGCGTGTCAACGGAACACCAACTGATGTTGGCGGGAACACCAACTGACGTCAGCAAGTAGTCCTGGCTGTGTCGGACAAGGGTAGGCTAGGGGTAGCTGGAACCACAAATTCCCAGGTTTCATAAAAGCAGGGTAAGGACCAGGTGGTGTGGGAGAAGGAGAGCAAGAATTGGTTTGGCAGACTGGTTTAATGACAACCCCCTTCAAGTTTCGCGTTTATTCTGTGATGTTGATTAAGCAAGAACTTAATGTTCAATATCTTGGCATTATGTTTTTAATCTATCTTTTGTAGCAGGTTTACAATAAACCTTGTGGCCTATTCATAATCCATCCCCTGGCCTCTGTGCCTTTATTTGGGTAAAGGGTTTTGGTGGAAGTGCTTGGGTCAAGTTTTTTTTTAGACATTGCAGGGCCAAAATTGGAACATGCAGAACATATAGTTTTCAAATTTGGAATTGTGACAAGTCACTTTGCTGGGTCCATGTCACATTTGAGGCACAGCAGAGGTGCCATATTTAAAAAGAAAAAAAATTCCCACTTCTACCGAACAGATACCACATACGTGTGGTATGTCAATGTCACATAGTCATAACTCCTGACCTGGTTGCAGCCACACACGATTGACACCATCTGAACCAAATATGTTTATCTTGGTCTCATTGGACCACAAGACATCCATGTCCTTAGTCTGCTTGTGTTCAGCAAACTGTTTGTGGGCTTTCTTGTGCATCATCTTTAGAAAAGGCTTCCTTCTGGGATGACAGTCATGCAGACCAATTTGATGCAGTGTGTGGCATATGGTCTGAGCACTGGCAGGCTGACCCCCAACCCCTTCAACCTCTGCAGCAATGCTGGCAGCACTCATACGTCTATTTACCAAAGACAACCTCTGGATATGACGCTGAGCACGTGATCTCAACTTCTTTGGTCGACCATGACGAGGCCTGTTCTGAGTGGAACCTGTCCTGTGAAACCGCTGGATGGTCTTGCCCATCGTGCTGCAGCTCAGTTTCAGGGTCTTGGTAATCTTCTTGTAGCCTAGGCCATCTTTATGTAGAGCAACAATTCTTTTTTTCAGATCCTCACAGAGTTCTTTGCCATGAGGTGCCAGGCTGAACTTCCAGTGACCAGTATGAGAGAGTGTGAGAGCGATAACATCAAATTTAACACACCTGCTCCCCATTCACACCTGAGACCTTGTAACACTAATGAGTTACATGACACCGGGAAGGGGAAATGGTTAATTGAGACCAATTTGGACATTTCCACTTAAGGGTGTACTCACTTTTGTTGCCAAGGTTTAGACATTAATGGCTGTGTGTTGTTATATTTGAGGGGACAGCTAATTTAGACTGTTATACAGGCTGTACACTCACTACTTTACTTTGTAGCAGAGTGTCATTTCTTCAGTGTTGTCACATGAAAAGATATCAAAATAAATAAAATATTTACAAAAATGTGAGGGGTGTACTCACTTTTGTGAGATACTGTGTATATATATATATATTTCTATGAGATCTCTTGTTCATAACAAGTTGAGGCCACAGGCCATGGTCTCCCCGTTCCAAGAGTTAAAGGTCCGTACAAGCTGTGCAGTGGTCTCTCCCGGCCAAGTTGCGGCACCAGGATTTTAAAAGTCTGTACGAGTGACTATTGGTCGCCAGCAGGGGGCTCGCCTGCCATCAACCAATGAAGTGATGGTGTACTTCATTGTTTATGGCAGATGAGGCCCCTGCAGGCGACCAATAGAGTTGCTTGTACGGACATTTAAAATCCTGGCGCCAAAGCTGCTGCGTAATATGTACCACGTTAACCACGTATTAAGCCCTTCTACAGAAAATGGCAAAAAACGAAAGAAAATGAACACAAAGAATGTACCTGAATATTGGCCCGAACCTAACACAGGAACCGGCGAATATTCGTGGAATATGAAGATTTTTTCTTCCCCAATGAAGAAGAACACGAAGAGTTGGCCAGCGCCCAAGTCTATAAACAACATAAAGGTAAATAAAGGACCTCATTGTGAGGTTGAAACGTTGTTTTTTTCTTCCTTCAATAAATCTGCCTGACGCTGGAACTCTTGAGTGCCTGGAGCCTTTATTTACCTTCTGGATTTACTGGGGAGCTGGCCCTTCCTGGCACAGTTAAGCACCTGAGTTCCCTTGGAGTGTGCAGATTCCTCATTCTGGTTATTTATAAACAACATAAAAGCATGGATCCATTCTGCCTTGTATCAACAGTTGAAGTTGCTGGTAGCGGTGTAATGGTGTGAGGGAGATTTTCTTGGCACCATTTGGACCCCTTAGTACCAACTAAGCATTGTTTAAATGCGACAGCCTACCTGAGTATTGTTGCTGACCATGTCCATCCCTTTATGATCACAGTGTACCCACCTTCGGGTGGCTACTTCCAGCAGGATAATGCACCATGTCACAAAGCTCAAACTGGTTTCTTGAACATGACAATGAGTTCACTGTACTCCAACGGCCTCCACAGTCACCAGATCTCAATCTAATAGAGCACCTTTGGGTTGTGGTGGAACGGGAGATTCGCATCATGGATGTGCAGCCGACAAATCTGCAGCAACTGTGTGATGGCATCATGTCCATATGGGCCAAAATCTGAGGAATGTTTCCAGCACTTTGTAGAAAGTATGCCATGAAGAATGAAGGCAGTTGTGAAGGCAAAAGGGGATCCAACCCAAAACCAGCAAGGTGTACCTAATAAAGTGGCATGTGAGTTATATATATATATCTATATATATATATATATATATATATATTATAGTAACCTCCAGTGTATCCTATTTACACTCCCCCCTTCCTAAAGGAAATTTTAACAAATACTCAGGCAAGTCATGCCACCCCACTGCCTGAGCTGCTCCGGTGCTTCTTTATATATATATATATATATATATATATATATATGAAATAAATAATTTAAACTGGTAGTTTTATTCACATACAATCAGTCTAAGGGCGCCACCGTGTGGTTATATTTCATAACTGAATATAAGATGCCTACACAATGTCCTGGCTTGCATAACCTGGTCTTCCCTGATATTTGTCCGAAAGTATTCTATCATCTGTAGAAAAATTGCAAACTCCCTGGCAATATAGAAATGCTGCTGGGTACAACAGACCTCGACACCAATGTAGATGATTTCTTAATGCAGACATTTTGCAAATCATTAGTAGGTCAACATGTAATTATGAAAATAAAATGTATTGCATTAAAAAGTGCCATTAAATGTATTATTGCAAAAACTATTAATTATGGACAGAGATCATGACCATTCCTACATATTTTGTCAGGGTGAGAAATTTTCTACCCAAATCTTACTTAGAATAATGAATGGCAATGTGTTTTCTAGGTAGGGACTTTTAACATGGGGTCGAAGTGGAGGAGTGTCATGATTAACTCAGATGATGTAGTGGATGCATGGAAGGATTGAAATCAGTTTCTTGTGCATGTCCTCTGTATCTGCTGTGGCTAGAGGTGTCATCTTTCCAGAGGACCCCTGTGGTGATCCATGGCCCAACTGATAAGGATCATGAGTTATAGAAATTCCATTCCTATCTTAAGTGGAGGGGTTTTCCATCACCTTTACCCCACCATAACTTATTGGCAGATCGAAGATGGAACCAATTCTTGGAAAAGGTGTCATATAATATGACCATGTGGTCAGAGGGGTGTTTTCTTTCCAAAACAGTCTGAATTAGGGGCAATGGAGCAACCTCAAAGAAGAACTCCACTATATACTCTGATTGGAACAACATCGTAAGAAACCATCTGGACTTAAGGAGTTTCCACATGCCTGCTTATTAGAGAAACTCGTGAGTGAGGGTCCTGTGATATCCACCAACCCTAAGAGAAGATAACACGTTACCAAATTGTTATTATCTAATTTCTAGAGGATATATATATGTTGTTTGCCTGGGGTGGGTTGATAAATGTATATGTGTAATATTAATATATATATATATATATATATATATATATATACATACACATACATACATACATATATATACACATACATACATATATATACACATACATACATACATATATATATACATATATACATATATATACATATATATACATATATACATAGAGAGAGAGAGAGAGAGAGATTTTAATTTTGATTTGAGGATTAATTTGGTATAATGTATGCCTTGTTAAGGGGTGAAGTTAGTAAATCCAGATGCCTGGTGCTATTAACCCCTTCATGCCCATGCCCTCCACACAGTCACGGCTTGGCAAGTAGTCCTGAACGTGACAAGGAGTACTTCTTTAACAGTAGCCTACGAGAGAAAGAGGAGCTGGATTTTTTTAAATCATGGAGGGCACTTTAGGAAATTAACACCACGGCCTTTAATGTTGTGTTTGCCTCGACCCTAAACTGATACTGGGTGAAGATTTCCAATGGCATCCTTGGGGATAACCAACATCTCAGGATAGTCACAAAAAATGAGTCACTGCTAGGAGCTGTCAAACTTGAGGAACTTGTCGTGAACTTGTGTTCTGTAATCACCACAGCTTTGAAATCAGTGGTAAGTCAAAAGACTAAAAAAAATGAAGCTACTTGATGCATTGATCACCTGAGTTATAGAACGTTTTAGTGTAACCATAATATGTTTGGTAGGACCTTGGTGTGACACAAGAGCTGCAGCTTGCACCTTTTTAAAAACTTAACAGTTAAATTGAAGTCTGAGCAACAGAGGGGGTCCCACCATGCTCATTTGTCAGGTTACTTGTAAACTATAGTAAAACATTGACTTGTTTATTCATGTATTTCTATGAGGCATTTGTCACCTCTGGAGTCAGTGGCAGCCAAGGGCTAGTGGCAGGGAAGGGTTGGCACCTTTTAGCCCAGGGGGCAGGTAAAGCAAAGTGACCCCATCGGCCCCTTGTGACATCTTACACAGTCACTCACTCTAAAACACCTACACCGTCAAACATACCAACACATACTCACATGTTAACAAACACACATTTACACAAATGCATTCATGTTCATGCATACCTGCATATACATACAGTTATGTTCACATACTTACACATACACATTCATGCTCACATACACGTTCACACACCAGCTCTTATGCATACACATTCATGCTATAACACACATACACATTCATGCGTAAACACTTGCACATACACATTCATGCCAACAGACACATATACTAACACACAGACACACCAATTCATGCTCACACACAAACACTTACACATTTATGCTCACATACTTACACGTTCATACATACATACATACACAATCCCTCTCACACACACTTATACATGCATGCATGCATGTACATTCATGCTCACACATCCATTCTCACACACCAACACTTACACATACATTTCCTAGACATGTATGTATTGGCATAAGTGTGGTTTATTTTGCTTGCTTTGCTCAGCATAGGGCAGTGTCCAACTTTGTTGTTGTGAAGGGTTGAACCAACAAGCTGGGCAGCCTGACCCACAAGTTCTAGCACACATATACACTCATACTATCACATTCACACTCACATATAAACAGTCATACTAGCACACTCACACATACATATTTAGATTAAAACATCACCACTATATTATCACATCTCCATTGTCTTACCTTATGTATAGCCTTTATTTATGGCACATCCTAGCATACGCAAATCAGACAGCCCATGTAACAATGGGTAAGGTATCAAAAGTGATACTTTTTTTTCCTGACATACGTTTTCCTGTAACCTTGACATGTCCATATTAGCATAAGTGTATTTATGTATATATGTCCCCTTCTAGATAAGCAAAAATTTGCTGTAAATGCAAACCAATTTAATTGCAATAAAACGGTCTATTTCTAGCAGGAGACAGCGTAAGTGGAAATTGATCATCCCTATCCTGTACATCCCTGGTTCTTTTAGCCTTCTCAAGTAAATGTTGCATTAAGATACCTTGACACGGCATTATTGTTTTAAGAAAGCTGTAAATATATGCTAAATATGCCACCTTTTACCTAGAGACATACTTGCCCTAACATATAAACACTTTCAAAACAAAAGCATACTCTCTCCCCTTTCTAATTATCTCTCTCCTTACTCTCCATCACTCATCTTCCTCATAATTTCTATCCTATCTCAATATCTATCCCCTTTGTCCTTATCCCACCGCTCTCTCACCACTTTCTCATCATCTCTCCTCTTTCTACATATGGCCCTTCTTTCCCATGATGTCTCCCCTTCCTCTTTAGCTCTGTCTTTTCTTTTTACCTTTTCCCTTCCTTATCTCTCCCCCTTCTCTTCATATCTCTTCTTCCTCATTATCTGACCCTTTCTAGTCACCACTATCTGCCCTCTTCCACTTTATCTCTCCTCTTTCTCTTTATCTTGCCCCTGTTTCATAATCTCTCCCCTTTCCCATTTCTTCTCATCTCTCTTTTCTTGTTATCTATCCACTTTCTCTTTATCTCTCTCTCCTTTTTCTTTTTCTCTCTTTCAGTTTATCACTCCCCTTTTATCATTATCTATATCTCCCACTTCCCAATTAGTTCTTTTCCCAGGTTTGTTATGTCTGAATGCAGCTCTGACTCCTGGAATAGCGTCTCTGGTGTCTTGTGCATATACCTGCCGTTCTTCAGTACCCCTTAAATCATGAACAGTCTTACCAGCTTTCCCAGGATCTTGGGTCTTCTAATTGCGGGATTGCTCAGTTGAAACAGGACGTGCAAGTTCTCCTGCAGCTACATACCTCTCCACCAAAGCAATTAATTGGTCTGCTGTCTGAGGGTCACTTTGACTAACCCATCTACGCAGAGTGGGAGGCAAGCCCCGCAAAAACCAGTCCATTGCTAAGAGTTCCACAATGTGCCTAGCTGAGTTGACCTCAGGCTGTAACCACTTCCTGGCAAGATGTATTAGATCAAACATTGGGGATCTTGCAGCTTTGTCAGAGGAATATGCCCATGAATGGAACCTTTGTGCACATACTGCTGAGGCTACTCCAAGCCTTGCCAGGATTTCATCCTTCATCTTGCTGTAGTCACTGGCTTGTGCTGGCTCTAAGTCATAGTAGGCCTTCTGGGGTTCTCCACTCAGGAAAGGTGCCAGTATACTTGCCCACTCAGCTGCCGCCATCCTTCTCTCGCTGCTGTGCGTTCAAAAGCCAGAAGATATGCCTCAATGTCATCTACTGCAGTCATCTTTTGAAGATAGTGACTTGCCCGAATCACCTTGGGTCGCTGATAGCTCCCTTCAGAGTCCCAGTTCAGCTTTTCAGACAAAGTGTGAATCTCCTGTTGCAGCGCATGGGTAGCGGTTTGCTGTTCCTCACGGGTCACTCTGAACGCCTCAGCTTGCATCATAACAATCTGCTGCACCAAGGTATCGGTGCTTTGGCCATTATCATAGCATTCTCTGCTTGAGCCAGCACCAGCTGCTGTAGGGCTGCACGATTTTCTGCAGCTCTCCTATTAGCTTCCTGCTGTGCAGAAGTAGCCTGGATCAGTGCTTTAATAACTTCCTCCATGGTAAGTTTCAGGTAGCTTTATATCCACAGACACATAAGTGACGCCCGCATTCTCCACCAATTGTAACTGAATGTCCTTTAATGCACAAGGAATCAGTCAGAGATCTTTCCAGATAAAATCGAAATATTTCTTTTCCTCAAACCAGCAGCTTATACAAAAATACAATATAAACAAAATTAACCCTTTGCTCATCTGAGCACTAACTAAACATAGGATTGTGTTTCCTCTCTAGGTTGGGGTGGCTTCCCCACCTCCCAACAAAACACTCCAAACAAACAAAATAAATCCAGCAAGGCTTTTTGTCCAGCAGCTCTCTTGGCTGGGAATGAGAAGAGAGACTGAATAGCACCAAGCTGGGCTTTTTAAACCCTCCTGATTAGACCAGGTGAGCTGTACTTAGTCACCTGTAAATCCTGGTCTGGATTTTCAAACTGTTGGAGCACCAGCCCACCCTGCTCTTCTGGATACTCCACCCCAGGGACCCGTTACACAATTTACAAGTCACATTCCTATAGGGTAGTTTTTTATTGTGCTTCTCTTTCCCTGGGGCTTTAATTTTACATGTAAGGGCACACAAAATTAGCCAAAGTAGGGCATATACGGCGCCTTTCTGTCACAATATATATTGTAGGGAACAGCTCACGCATGGGGCGGCAATGACAGTCTTCACACAGGTTTCAAACGTAAAGCGGGTTTATTTAGATGCTGTAGGCACAGAGCACCTTATAAACAAAACAAACTCTAAGCCTGTCCGGCTCTAACTAAACATCCGGATACCTCTCTACAAGCCAAGGTCTGGCACAAAGCAAAGTAACAGGTTTTGCATGGGTAAAGCTTCATACCTGGTGGGCTGCAGCGCTGGCTGTAGCTGCTCCTTCACTCAGTTTCTCCTCTCCTTGCAAACCTAACAGCCCTCTCTTTTAAGGCTTCCTCCCCAGTAACGAGCTTAGGAAGCCTCACCTGAGAGCACCTGGGTTTGCTTCCGTGCCTGGCTGAGGTAACCAGGTGAGATATATATCCCATCAACCACTCTCCCATACACTTTACCACAATATACACAGACTCTTTTAAACCTACACCATGCATATATATATATATATATATATATATATATATATATATATATATACACACATACACACACTCTAACACAACGCACTTACATATATAAACATACAGTACAGTACATGCACACACACACAGCATACAGTACCTTCCGCAAATATAGGCACCCTTGGTAAATATGAGCAAAGAAAGCTGTGAAGAGTGTCTTTATTGTTTAACCCTTTTATCTTTTCTTCAAACAATACACAAAATACCATGGATATCAAACAATTCCAAACACAACACAGGTTTATAAAAAAAAAAGTTAAATATATGTGTTACACAATTATTGCCACCTTTTAGTCAATACTTCCCTTTGCCAAGATAACATCTCCTATAAAGCCTGATGGTTTTCTATAGGGTTCAAATAAGAGGACTGGGATGGTCATGGTAGGACTTTGATTTTATGTTAGGAAAACAATTTTTATGTTGATTTTTGATGTATGTTTTGGATCATTGCCCTGTAGGGAGATCCAACCACGGCCCATTTTAAGCTTTCTGGCAGAGGCTGTCAGGTGTTCATTTAATATTAGTTGATGCCATGTATCCTAACAAAATATCCAGGTACTATGGCAGAATAACAACCCCAAAGCATTAAAGATCCACCACCATACTTAAACATGGGCATGAGGTACTTCCATATGGTTACCTCTCTGTGTGCACCAAACCCACCTCTGGTGTTTATGGCCAGAAAGCTCTATTTTGGTTTAATCTGACCATAGAACCCGATCCCATTTGAAGTTCCAGTAGTTTCTGGCAAACTGAAAACGGTTGAATTTGTTTTTGGATTAGAGTAGAAGCTTATTTCTTGAAGCCCTTCCAAACAAATTGTGGTGATGTAGGTGATGTTGGATAATAGTTTTGGAGACTTTCTGACTCCAAGTTGCAACTAATATATCTTTTTTTGTTCACTTGAACCATCCTCTTCACATTGAGTTGAGACAATATAGACACATGTCCTCTTCCAGGTTAATTCCTAACATTTCCAGTTGACGGGAACGGCTTAATTATTGCCCTAATAGTGAAAATGGGCATTTTCAATGCTTTTGCTCCTTTGAGCCACTTCCCATTTTGTGAAACTCAATAACCTTTTGCCGCACATCACAGCTACATAGCTTGGTCTTACCCATTGGGATGAATGACTAAATAAATTTGGCCAAATACCTAATATTTTATGCATGTGAAACAGGAAGTCACAGTTGAATAGTTTCCTGTTGCTAGTCAACAAGGTGTACAAAAAAAACGTAAAAGGTCACTGGGAATATACTTCAACTATATTTTTCGATAAAACTGGGTTGTGTTTGCAATTGGTCGATATCCATGAGAGCAAAGTATCTTTGTGTATTGATTGAAGAAAAGCTCAAAAGGTTAAACAATAAAGACAATTTTTCACAGCCTGCTTTGCTCATATTTACCAAGGGTGCCAATATTTGTGGAAGGAACTGTAAAACTATAAACTTACACATACACACAGACACCCTAACATCCCACACTTACACACATCTGCATACAATCACACACAACCACTCTAACACATACAAACGTACACCCCGGCATTTTAACAACATACACTTACACATAGAGACACATATAACATGTTCACAAAAGTACAATATTGGGCAGTTTATTATTTTTTTATTTTTTCCCTAACCATTCAAAGACAAAATTAACCGATGGGTGATATCAAAGCCACTTAGAGAAACTATACTGTGTAACCCTACCCTTAGGATGTGGTTGAACATGCTTGTTAATAACATAACATAACTGGTAAAGAGTCAGAAAAGTAAGAGCTATATCATAAATAACCATGGTTATGATTACTTTAGATTTCCTTAATTAAGTATAATGCAAAACACATCAAGCTGGATGGAGAAAGTCCTGACCTAGTTTTGTGTCAATGATCTGTGGTTTCTAATATTTTCCAATAAAAAGTGCATTTTAATAGGATTTGGTCTTAAATTGTCTTATTGTATAGGTGAACTTGGAGGAAAGACTTACCCCTCATTTTACAAACTGTAATGCTAACTGACCACAATATGCACTGAATCTTAGTAAAACTAAGAGGACACTCACAACCTGTTTGGCTTTGAAAACTAAAATAATCATTCTCCAGTTCCCCAATTATCCTCCAATATACACACCGACACTGACAGCTTTTGTGAGCTTTTTTGGGTAAGGCAGATGTAATTTATAGGAATTCTGAGAAAAAAATAATATAGTGGCTTCTAGAACATGGTGCAGCCATAGATTTAATTAAAATCAAGCCAAGTAACACAATACATGTGTCCAGTACTAAATATATTATAGCTAGAAAACATTCTAGCAAACATACCTCATGCATTGGTCCCTTCCATTACACCACCAGTTACTAAACATTTGCTACAAATCTTAAGGTAATTTTAAGTTTTACAGACATGGACAATTGATGAAGAAATTACAATGATCCCGAAGACAGGTAAAATACAGGGTTTAGAGAAGGAAGCTCCTATGGTTGGCCAGTTCTCCATATGCGAATCTTACAATAACCAAGTGTTATTTTATTATGCTGTATTATACCCTTACCTTAAGTGACTACTTAATTTAGTGACTATACCCCCCCCCCAAAAAAAAACTCATCCTTCCACTAAAGTTTAAGGAGAAAGCAGTCTTTATAAATAGTGTCCACTAGGGGGAGCCGAAAGATCAATCTACAGTTGAGAAACCTTCAGTGGACTCATCAGGTTACTGACTATTCCACTTCTTCGTAGAACAAATGAACAAGAGACTTGATGAACTCAGTAAACTACTGCATCCGAAAATGTTATGATCTGGTCCTCTCAAAGGTATCACAACAAGACACAATGGATTAATAGAATAGTACATTTTAGCTAAAAAGGGATGTATAGCTATTGACATACATTAAAACATGCATTAAAGAGGTCCTGGTGTTTTTTAATAAAAAAACCAGTCATGATTAGAAATAATTGTTTTGTATATTATTTTCTGTAAACAATAAAGAAATCTGAATCACATGTAACACAATAAATATAGTTTTGATACACTTTCTATTTTACAGGCAAAATATTCCCATGAAACCAAATCAATCTGAAATTGAAGATGCTGGTGTTGGGACACTATAAATGAATGCGTTTTTGATAATTGTTCTCTCAGAAAGAGAGACATTCTTAAGGTAACGTCAGCATATTCTTAATAAAATGAAGAAAAATACATCTTCCATAAAGTACACGCAGGGATTCTGCAACTAGTTACAAAAAGAAAGAAAGAAAGAAAGAAAGAAAGAAAGAAAGAAAGAAAGAAAGAAAGAAAGAAAGAAAGAAAGAAAGAAAGAAAGAAAGAAAGAAAGAAAGAAAAAAAAAAAAAACAGCGTGAAATAAATACGTTTATGATTTCCTAAAAACAAATTTCGTAGCCAAAATGTTTCTTTCGGATACGGCCATTTAATAAATGTGTTTAACGAACTGTAATGTTAATTATTCTATTAAAAAAAAACAAAAAAAAACGTGTAGTCTATAGATTGCATTAAATATTGAATTGATGTATGTTTTTCATTTTTTTTTTATATATTTATTCTAATAAAGGCCTCACGGTATTTGGCAATATTAAAAAAATCTATAATTTCATTTTAATTTACAAATATTTTTGTAATTTGTAATTGTATATTTTTTATAACTTCTCTTTGAAAAACGATATACTATATAGCTATAACGGTATATCAATATAAATACATAATCATGTTTTATTTATGCAAGGGCTCTCTCTTTCTCTCTTTATATATATATATATATATATATATATATATATATATAGCATTAACTAGATAAATCTAAAAAAAGACAATGTATCTCTTTGCATCATTTTATGCACTTTGATTTTATGAATTTCTTCGATATTTCTTCTTCTGCAGTATGTGGATTTCCGTGAAAAAGCGTGTTACAATTGCCCTACCTAGACCAACGCAAATCTACTGCTTTTGCAATAATATTTAGTACTTCACAATTTTAATACGTTATGTTGAACACACAGACTTTCGAAAGTTCTGGGTAGTCTTTAAAAATAAAATGCCCAGTTGTCGGAGATCTCCAGTGGATCAATGCACCCTTATGCAGTATGATCGATAATTCCTAAATTGTTTGATAAATGAAGAGCTCTTTGTAAAACTGACGCTAAATCCAGTCCCCTGGCTCTTTACTGGTGAATGGGAAAATTCTACTTTCAATTCTCCAGCCGCCAGATACATAAATGTTGTGAGACGATTTTCCATCCCAAGAGTTCCTAAAACATCCGCGTATTTTCTGAAGGCAAATTTCAGGGCACTGGATAGCTCAAATGCATAATAATGTGCCACAAGTGTCATTAATGACTATGATAAATTATTCTATTTTAGCAGAGAATATGAAGAAAGAGCCCCATAGCTTTGATATTTTATGCCATTTAAATATCTAACCCCTAGGACAGACCTGCGCCACGCATTTCCTATAAATGTCACATTGTATAAAGGAAATTGTAAATGCAATCTTGCTCCTAAATTGCACTCAGAGGCATCTTACATTCGGGAACATTATCTAAAATGATTAAAACTGAACAGTTGGGGTTCTGGATATTCTGCTTGAAATTAGGTAAATGCGTTGACCGGGGAGTTATATTTAAAATACACATCGCATGTATACTGTTTAAGTGCCTTTGTGGATCTTCAGGGTAGGGGAAACTCGTCTGTTTTCTTTTATTTACTAATTCTGAACCTTAAATTACTTTGAGCAAGAAATGTAACAAGAATCCCAACCCTGAATAATCGATAAATAATAGTATTTTAGGCATATAGCTATCATACTGTATGCAATAATAAGCAATATATAGACATAGCTATACTAGCACAGGAGATCTGCCATATCAGGGTATCAGAGCTGCCTTTAAGCCTCCTCTCACTGATCACGGATCAGTGCATGGTAACTAGGACCCTTATTAACCCAGTCAGTGCCAAACATCGCTTTCTAAGCGAATACTGGGAATTGTATTGTGTTTAAAGCTCATTGAGGAATGGTGAGAGCTTCAGAGGCAAATAGGAGAGAGGGATGATGTACATATGAAGGGGCAATGGGTGCACAGCGGATGGGCAGGGGTAGATAGATATTGAAGAGGCCTGTAATGTACTGTAGCATCTGGCTACAAGCTCTGACAAGATCCTGGGAGCAGTCAGGGATCCCACAGCTGCATGCTGTTCAGTGGGTTAAGGAGCCGAGAATCATCCTTAGGAATCACTTGATGGACAGCTCCTCATCTTTCTATGTGTCCATTCAATGACAGCTCCTACTATCAGTCATCGGAGACCCTGCTTACACCAGCACAGGGTGCTATATCCTGATCCAGACCCCAAAATCTGCCCCATTGCCCAGCAAAGGCAACATAACTAATCACCAAGGTACACTAGAATATGTTCATCCACCAAATGTACAGACACATCATGTGAACACGGATTAGAGACCTGATCACATCTGCATTGGCACATGGTAAACATTGTAACAAGCATTCAAACTCATCAATAACCAATTAGAAATGTTACATCCATCGCCAGGTTATTTGATGGTCAATACAGAGTTACATTGTACTTATCTATAACGAATTGGGAACCGAAATAAAAGGTTTCATGTATGAGATGATTTAAATGTACAGATATGTCCAGGATATTGGGGCTTATTAAATAGGATTTTACGGCAGGCTCATTGGAGAAGAAATTAAATCGACTCTTTATAAAGTAATGGAAGTTTTTTCAATAAATGAAATTATACAAATAAAATAAATTATAACAAACATTGACTCTCTTACGGAAATATGGTTACTGTATAATGATTCAATCAGAGCAATAGGAAATATATATAAATATATATATATGTGTGTGTGTGTGCGGTATATAATGTTATTATTTAGAATTCTTTCTGACTTTCTGGAATCGAGGGAATTATTGTGAATATACCAGTACAGAGAATACATTTACCTAATTAAACATATGAGGATGGCTGGGCAGTGTATATTGTGTCTGGAACAAAAGAAGGGACTGAAGGAGCAGCTCAGGGAACTTGTCATCCAAACACTATATTAATGTGAGCAGTTTGTCAGTCGGGAAAATCAGATCAGGTCACGGCCCATCATCTTTCATTCAGAATGCCCCCTCTTCATTTTGTAAGACAGTCCATCCACCTTCCAGGGTGCAGCCAGAAACATGTCCTCACCAATAAACCTGAACAAGCAATCCAACTGGAGGCTCTCAGCGCGCTGTGCGGCTAAGAAAGGTCTCAGAACTTGAATGGGTTCATCAGAACAAAGAGACTGCTGGTGGGAGACGCAAAAGCCCCCTGAGGAGTATAGGCAACCTTTACTGTCTATTGTCTCAGGTCGGCAAAGTACATAACTTGGGCTCAATAAGTAAACTGCGACTTCCCGAAAGAAATGCTCCTTTTAAGTAATAAATCCAATGAAAGAATACCAGGGGTGGGAAAAAACTACTACTACACAAACACACACACATGCATATATATGTATCCGAAGAATCCGTAGATGCATTATTTTATTATTATTATCACATTCTTTTAATTTATTTATTTATATCACAATATATATACATGTATATATATATATATATATATATATATAATATATATAAGCTAATATAATGATCAGTGTGAAGTAATAAAAAAAGAATAACAATATGTTTCGGTTTATATTATTTTGATACATACGTACATAGTTAAGCTAAACATCAACAAATTAAATCGAATATATATATATATATATATATATATACATGCGTTTTGTACAAGACAATTACTACAGAAGTTACAGGTTGTATAATATAAGTTAATTGTATATATATATATATATATATATATATATATATATATATATATATATATATATATATATATATATATATATTTAATGTGATATATATATATAAATATCTATCTCAATCAGGCATATGCACTCTCTCTTGTTCTCCTGGTCTTAAATGATTATATTCGCTAGAAACGAATCTGAATCTTGATTTATTGGAAGCCAATATTTCCATGATGTTATGAGCCCCCATGTTTCTTGCTCCCTCTCCCTCTGTATAATTATTTCATGTACATCTGTCTGTCTCTCAGATTTGTTGGCTCAATACTTTTTTCTTCTTTAACTAAGACAAATTAATACCCAGCCAAAACGACAATAACATTTACATTTTCCGCCTTGATGAGATACATGGCCATATTTTTTCCCCCCTGATTCCCTCTTAAAGTCTGGGCCTCACTAAAATCTCATTGAATGGGATTTATTTAGTCGTTTGAAAGATAAATCAGTGGGTAAATTTACAGCCATTTAAAGCACCTGACTTTATAATAAGACCTTCATTTAGTGCTGCTCTTGTCTGAATGACGTGGATGCAGAACAGGGGTTCCAATCGATGAACCAATCAGCGTGAGCCGTGGCTGCATGCTAACCAATGGGGAGGCGCGCCTAGCAGGTGGCAGCCCAGTTATCAGTGCATCTCGCTGCTGCTTTGGCGACTTAGTTTCACTGGGATCCCTGCCGCTCGATCCGTGGAACCGCACAGCAGATCACGCTGAATTCCACGAGGATTGTTCGTCCCAGAAAGAAAAAAAAACAATAATATACATAAAAAAAGACCTAAAACCTCCAGGGACAGCCGAGAGCAGCAAGACTCTGAACGGGATTTGCTTTGGGGTTTTGTGCACCAGATCCTTTCTGCAGGGGAACTTCGCACCAGAGCCTGACCTGATCATCAGAAACTTCCTGCTCCCTTCAGATCGTGGCTGGCGAACGTCACAGCGTGTGGTGGCTTTCCAAAGGCGCTGGGCATTTATTGATGATCACAAATGTTAGCTGTGGGGCAGATGGAAACTAACAGACAGAGTGCGTTTGTGCTGAGCAGTACCCCCCTGGCTGCGTTGCATAACATGGCCGAGATGAAGACCACTTTGTTCCCTTACGCTTTGCAGAACCCGTCCACGTTCAAAGCCCCGAGCCTGTCCTCTCTGAACGCACAGTTCCCCCTGGGAACTCCCCATGGGATTAGTGATATCCTGAGCAGGCCTCTGGGTGCTTCTCTTGGGTCATCAGGGAACCTCCTGACCAGCCTTCCTCGCATTAATGGACTAGCCACCTCCACAGGGATGTACTTTAACCCAGCAGCTGTGTCCAGGTACCCCAAGCCCTTGGCAGAGCTGCCAGGCAGAGCCCCCATCTTCTGGCCAGGAGTAATGCAGAGTTCTCCCTGGAGGGACCCCCGCCTGTCCTGCCCCTGTAAGTATCAAACTCCCAAGTAATTGTCTTTCTCGCCACTTAATAAAAGTTACAGACCCATCTAGACCCAAACTAGTTAATTAGCATCAAGCGTTAATATGTTTTAACCATGTTGTAACCTATATGATCATTTTCTATTTGGATTCATTTACAAGGATGGTCGGATTCACTTATATTCTCCCAAGAATGCTGTTTTTATCTTTTCTCACTATTTTGTAGATCTCCCACATTATTGCAATGTGCCCTGAGACTTACAGTGCAAAGCACCAGAAGGGTTAAATATTTATACTCCATTAAAAGAGGCAAAAATAACTGTAAATTGTTTATTTAAAGTTTAACGATTTGTGATATAATTAGCCACTGTGCAGTATAGCCTTTATAATATATATTTTACCTTCCATATAAATGAGACATACATATATATATATATATATGTTATTATTTATTTTAGCTCAAGGTGGAATGGTTCTTGATAAAGATGGGAAGAAGAAACACTCCAGGCCAACCTTCTCAGGACAACAGATTTTTGCACTGGAAAAAACATTTGAACAAACGAAATATCTGGCCGGGCCAGAAAGGGCCCGTCTGGCTTATTCTTTGGGCATGACTGAGAGCCAAGTCAAGGTATGATCACCTGCCTATATGTAAAATGTATATGTGTATGATGTCATATGATTTACTATGATATAACTGCAATAATGCCAAAATCAATTACCAGATTACTGTATTCTTAAAATTCTTCAAATTTAACTATGGATGTATATATATATATATATATATATATACACATATATACATTTATTTATTAAGGTGCATTTCCACTTTTTGTTTCACTATGTCACAATTTAGTCTTGTTCAGGACAGAGACTCTGTCCAGACTGTATTCATAAAATAAAAGATTAGTAATAAAAGTAATTAGGACAGGAAAGCCGCTTTATTTCATTTTATTGAACATCTGTAACCTGGATGATTAATGAAAGGAATGACATATTATTTAATTATTCAAGATAAATTATAAATACAGGTTTATACAATGCTATATGCAGACACATTTTCTGCAATGATTCCCCCAACAATAATAATAACTTTAAATATTAGCGTTTTATTTGTTTAATACCACGAAGAAAAACTTAGCAAAGTGTTGCACTTGAGTCAGATATTACTAAATAGTTCAAACCGTCTTTCTGTAAATTGGGTCTGGTATAATGCAATTACTGTATGGCATCCATAAGAACCAGAATGATTAATCTTGTTCTATGCGATACATGTATCCTTAAGTTTAAAATCTAAAGAGCGCTTTCTAATGATATAATGTAACTCATAATGTATACGATGTGTTATTATTTATGTAGCAGATGTACTCAGTTTACTAAATGCATGAAGTGCAGTCCCGTAAGAGTAATAACACGGTTATTTACTATATGATTTAATGTAATAATGACATATTAAAAAATGTAATAATCATATAGAAAAATAGAATTTGAAAGCCAATAAGAACCATTCGGCCCATCTAGCCTAGTGGCCTTTTCCTCATACCTTAAACAGTCCGGATAGCCACATGTCAATACCATGCATTCCCTCACTGTATTAACCTCTACCACTTCTGTTGGGAAGCCGTTCCACTTATGTACTTATCAGTATAGTATACATGATTATAATGGTGACTTCTGATTTGTTCGGTGTTATATTCTAATACATTAAGTAAAAGTGACATTTTGCCTACTTTGCCATCAATAAAAAAAAATCTGTTTTATTGTTCAACAGGTTTGGTTCCAAAACCGAAGAACAAAGTGGAGGAAAAGACATGCAGCCGAGATGGCCACAGCCAAGAAGAAACACGACTCAGAAACCGAGAAGATGAAGGAGAGCTCGGATAATGAGGATGATGATGAATATAACAAACCCCTGGACCCTAATTCAGACGATGAGAAAATCTCTAGATTGTTGAAAAAGCACAAATCCACAAACTTGAACCTACTCAGCCCCTGCAGCAATAACTCGGACACCTTGTGATAGATCCACAGGGCAAAGACTATACTCCCCCAAAACAAGGAACTGATCCACCCCCCCCCCCATTTAAAGCGCTTTAAAAGCTGAATTAACCAGGGTATTGATATTATTATAAAGAAGAAATTGTAAGTGGATGTTTAAAAGTGGTATGTGTTGTACAGCCTAAAATGTATGTTGAGATGTATATATTTTTTAAAGAATAAGTTATAAAAGAAACTTTTTTTTCCCTTTTCTTCTAAATATCTTATCGTTTCTTTCCCCCATATAATGTGGGATCGATGGACCTTTCATGATTCTACTATCAAATGAAGCGAAATTGGGTTAGATGGACCTTTCTCTTTTCGACTACTCAAAGTTGCCATTAAATTAACCTTTTCACTGCCAGCCCACTAAGCGTTGCTCCTCTGCTCTGGCACTAAAAGTGTTTCCTAAAATTAAATTTGTTACTTTTTTGTACAGACCCATTTTTCTCGCTTTATGTCTGTGTGTGTATATATATATATATATATATATATATATATATATATATATATATATATATATATATATATATATATATAGATTTTGTGATGTTTTTTTTTCTCATTGTAAAGAAAAAGCTCTTCTAAGGCTTTAACTCTCTATAAAAAAACCCTATAAGGACTTTGCTCATAATTTAGCCAAAAAGAGAGAAAAGCTTAACAATTTCTTTGGAAATTGGAGTTAAATACTGTTGTTCACAGTTGCTGAAAAAAGACTTTGTATATTCAATAAATTATTTAACAACTTCGCTTTATTAAAATTGTTTTAATTAATTTTATGAGATATGTAAAAAATGCTATTATTAAATATTTTTTACGGTTCAATTTTACCAGTTATGGGATGATTAGTGAGCTTTACCTTTACTAACAATCTGATATGGCGCAGACTTTAGATTAAACTAATTTTCATGACATAACATATTAAACGCGTGTTTTAATCTGGTTGAAAATATGATTAATTTGATCAAGATTCAAATCAAAATATTTTAGCGTGAATTCCATAATTTATTAAAATACGTTTAGTTAAACTCAATTTAATCAAAATCAAAAATAGATTGTTTAGGAACGAAGTGTTTACGGTGATTTTATAATTTTAACCACAAGAAAGAAAAAACTCATGGGTGCTTTATGAATGCCTTTTTCTCTGCGTGTATATGTGTTTATAAATCATTGTATATTTATATACAGAATATATATATATATATATATATATATATATATATGATTTTTATGCACATATATATTTCTTTGTAATCATTTTTGAAATTAATATTTTTAGATAAATCTAAATTCCTACAGTAACTCACAGTTTCAAAGATCCCAATTTGTAAGTATATTTTAAAAAGATAAATTACATCGTACATAATATGCGATCTGTTTTTATAATGTTCTTATATTCATTTAAATTAAGCTTGGGCAAAATTGCCCTTTTGGTAGGTAAAGATGGTGATTTATCGAGAACATTTTGCTTATCGGGTTCACTTTGTAAAGGACACAGAAAGGTCTAAAACAAAGTCATTTATAATCAAACCTTTCTTTTTAATTCAAACTAATTTCAAAATTAGTCAAACTGGTTTAAAAAAAAAAAACAACAACAAAAAAATAAAATATATTTTTTTTTTAGCAACTCAACACATTGGGTTTTACTTGAAGCCCGCCTGTCAGATTATTATATAACTGGGAAACTTGAGATAAAGTCATGTTCAACTTTTTATTATTATTATTTCTTTTCGATCTTAGGAGACAATATTGAAGCATAAAACCATTAAACAGTTATATAAACCATGTCTCCGACATTGGTATTTGTCTTGATTTTTCCCCCAATAGGAAGGTAGACTTTAGTTAAAAAAATATATTTTTATTTGTATCTATCTTTCCATAATATTTTCAGTAAAATATACTTCACTTAAATGTTATCTGGTACATAAGTGTGTGGTTGGCTGTGATGTTAATGTACAGGCTGCTATATTTTGAAAGTATCAACTATCATGCAAATAATGTATTTGTCGCACATTAGGAAAAAAAAAGAAAAAATAATAATAAAAAAAAATATATATATATATCTATATATATATGTTTTATTTTGTGTAAATGCAGATGGAAATGGGGAAAGTTTTTTAACTGGAGTAAATCATAATTCTTCAGTTTCTTATCTGTCTATACAGTAAGGATTGTTTTTTCAAGAGATGAATGAGACTCATTTGGCAGATTTCTGAAACAATCCCTTTGACACACTGTCTCTATGTCAAAACGTAATATATATGTGTATATAGTGTGTGTGTGTGTGTGTATATATATATATATATATATATGAATTAACCGATTTAGATGTCAACCCTGCAACTGTTCAGTGAGGAGTGTGTGAATGTAAATATACATACATATTTTAATGTGGTGGACATTGGCATGTGTAAATATAATGAAAGTAAGCAATAATGGTCTAAGATTTTAAATTGATACATCCTTAATTCCCAAAGGATGGAGCCTAACTAATAATAACTAATAACATATCATTTATGTTATTATTTTATTTAATGTACACAAAAAATACAAGGGAAACACACCATAAGAAGCATACAAAACTCATATTCCAGAATATGCTTTAAATGGCACAATAGTCTCAGTGGGTTAAAAGGCAGTGAAGTCCCACGGATTCAGCTCAATTGTAAGCAATACAGTCATGTAGAATTGGATAGGGCTAGTCAAAAGTGGGGTACTTTGACATAATGGTGGGCTAAGCAATAGATGTGATGGAATCTCCAAAACTTATGACTTGGGTGCTTTTAACTAGTGCACACTGATTGCTTGCTTTGTTGCATTTAACTTAATATACTATCTTTATATTATTTGCAATTATACTTTTTAGCTCTGACATCAACCAAGGGCATACGCATAGCCAGTGTATTGAATTCATTAAAATTTCCAGCCATTTTCCATGATCCCACAGTAAATGGCAGAACAGTATTGGAATTATACTCCATAATAATTATTATAATTAATATTAACTAATAAAAACTGATTATTATCAGCTCAAACTGGTAGATATAACAAGTTGCTCCTTTTATTTTCATTTTTTTAGCAATCTCTGCATGAGTCTCTATGCAGTACATGTCTAAAGATATTTACACGTGTATCTTGTGATCAAGAATCATTTTAAACCATCCAGTAAGGCAGCAAATGGCAGCTCCACCATACAGTACATCAGAAAATAACATAGCTCATTCATTTCAACGTTTAATGGAAAACAAAAATATTATTACTATGATGAATATAAAGAGCTAGGGTTGGGTTTTCGAATATGGCATATTTTCAGAATGCATAAATATTTAAATATATTTATATGAAACTCCAGGAGTAACTTTGTTGAGCAAATGTCATCTTCAATCCAACTTTTAATTGGTTTCTGGTTTCATAATGAGGTTTTCTGGCTATGGCTTCAGTGTGCTATACTTGAGTGCTTTAGCTGTGTGAATACATGCCTATAAGTAAAGACTTGTGAATGTGCAAAGCCAATGTAAATGTCCATTATGGGACAATAAAGTCAGGCAAATTTTACATTGTGTTGCTGTTCATTGTGGTGAGGCCACAGCAAAGTTTCCTCTTCAGATCACACACTATATTTACTTGCATTGAGAATATGCAAATATTTTTATGGAGCAACACTTGTTCAAATAAACTGGACATGGTGTGGTTATTTGACCTAAAGCCATAAAATGAATCCATCCAGTAGGTCTATTCACCAAGGTAAGAACTATAGCAGGCATAGAGCTTTTTCTTTGGACAAGGAGACAGGTTGAGTGCTAGATGTACAACCAAGATTTTCCAGGAATAAATAAAAACAAAGAAAACATTATGGGGACAACATAAGTAATATAAGGAACATCATGTACAGAAAAAAAACTATGCCACTCTAGCACGTGCTCTACCGGCTCATTCACAAAAATGTACACAATAAAATGTACTGAGTGTGTCATTGCAACAATGGATTTATTTGTTTCACGGATTTCAACACCAAAATTGGAACAATGTATTTATGTAATAATGATATACCATTTTCATGTCATTCAAAAATGAAATTAATACACCTTCATTAGGACTATTTCTTAAACTTTTCTAGCACAAATGGTCTGGATGGGATTTGCAGAGTGGTCCACTTATACCTCTTATTTTCCTTAAAATGTTTAGCTTTCTGCTCAAGACCTCCTGATCCCTGCATTAGCCCAAACACCAATGGTCAATCAATTCTAGCCCTATGGTTCCTGTTGTTGTTAGTTACAGCATCTTCATCCTCTGACGAAGGGAGCTTGTCACTACGCATCTCCAGGACAAAAAAAATAATCAAGTTCTAAAGTATCACATAAACTGAGGTTGCAACCAAAATTTCCATTTAAATCTGGGTAATGGAAAAGCCCATTGCCGCTTCTCACCGAGCGTGTAGTTTGGAATCCTTTTCGAGGACAGTCTAAAAAGTTTCGTCTTTTTTTTGTACATGAAGGGCCACAGAGATCCGTATCCATTGGATCTTCCAACAGATTATGGTGTTGGAGAAAGGTAACTGCAGTCTCTTTGTTTAATATTGTGTTGCAGTAGAACTCTTTGGTCAGAATGGTTTTGGGGTCACATGCCACACAATAACTAATAATAACTCCTTGTGTATCTAGGGGAATTTTCAAGGGCTTGCCAGTGCCTCCCATCGTTCTACTGATGCCCATGAAACTGTTGATCTGGATTATGTTGAGTCATGCTGAGTCAGCTTCATTTGGAGACAACATTACACATTGGCAAGATTTTCCCTTTAGTTTTTTTCTCTGTGTGCAACTTTCTTTTTGGTGTACATTGAAACCTTGCAAAATTCGGTTGTATACTTTAATGTATAAAATTTGGGATTTTCTGTGTGAATGACCTCACACTTGACTTGACATCTAAATTTAGTAGGGAACTCACCATGATAGAGTTGATAAATGTGAGTGTTAGATTCTAAGTTATATGCAGGAAGCACTTCATTTAGCAGAGGAGAGATGTCCTTGAGTGACCCATGGAACCCACAGAGAAGGCTAAACTTAAAGGGGCTTAAACAAAAACTGGGCCTTTGGTGAGAAAATGTACAGTAGCAGCGTGGGCATGATCATTTAGGTCTGATGCCATTTCCTGTAATGGAATTCCTACTTTTCTTCTATGGACTTTCTATACAGTAGTCAACGAGTCTGGAAAATATACACAGCGTCAAGCCAGAATTTGCCTTCCCTTGGATGGAATGCTCACAACCCATGAGTGTGTGCGTGTGTGACATGGGTCACAAACCGCTAAACCCATCAAGAATCCACTAATTTATTCAGGAGTTGTGGAAAAGGGACAGCCTCATGTTCATCCATGTTTAATCAAATAACATATACGTGACTTTAAATTTTAAATGGCCTCTCATCTGTTTTATCTAACACATTAATTCTTATTAGCCTTTTTATTATTATTTTATTAAAAAAGCAAAAGATACTTGGTTTTGGAATGTGCAGTTTACACAAAAAGTCTTGTCTGGTTGAGCATTATGATAGTAGTAGCTCATATTTGTGCCAGAGGTTCCACTTCCTATGTGACATGCCAAGAAATGATAATATCCATTTGTAATTGATTCCAAGATGTAACAGCTATTGTACCTTTATTCCTGTTGAGAGCAGTCATTTAAGGCTTCTGAATATACAAGCATTTGCGCATTTGAATGCTAAAGCTAATGCGGATTTTTAACAACCATTTAATGATTATGGATTTAACACTGTTGTGAACAGACCCTATAAATCCCAATCAGTGAATGCTTCTATTGACTGCTGGTGGTCACTCTATGGCTATGTAAAAAAAAAGATAAAGCATCTGCTAGATGAAACGATGTGACCATCAAATTGTTCTGGGACAATTTCATCATCTTTGATAAAAGTATATAGGAAATACATTGGTGTGTGGACTCATTGAAACCCGTAGTGGAAGTTAAACAAGCCATATCTCAGGCTGTTTCTGTAGATAGTATTTTCGATTGAGTGCATGGTTTGCTTGTCAGCAAGGCTTATATATATATGAATTCCAATGGCCTACCTATGGTTTTGAAAGAATAAAAAGCATCTACTGGAAATGCCTCTATGGCTATATCGCTTACCTAGAATAGCAGTAAAGTAGTATAATAAAATGTGTTTCAATATTTGCTGAAGTCATAACCAGTTAATGCATTAATGATTGCTCAATCTTTTTTACATTACTGTAAATACTATAAATGAAAACTAGCATTGCACTATTCTGAAGTATACAATTCAGGTGGGTATTACTGTGAACATTTTGTTCACTCACCTTATATTTCCTTCTTCCTTTGTTCAGTCAGTAGCCAATAAGTAAAAGATATCCCATAAGAAGTGCTACTAACTAGATTAAAAATAAACTTTGTTTTAAAGACAAACTTTGCCGTAATCACGGAAGCAATATGTAAAGTCTATAGAGTTAGTACAGCTGTGTTTAAGGTATACACTCCCAATGATCACGTGATAATAGGATCTAATAATTCGAGGCAAAGGTTGCATGAGAGATCACTATAAGTAATCGTTTTATTGACACCATGCTACTTCAAATCATTAACACATTCCTAGCTCACTGGGTAACCTTCCTTGGCACCCTGTCACATTCTGTTGGTTTAATGCTTTTTAAATTATGTTGGTAACTACTCAGAGTAGAATTATGGCCAAGTGACATTAGTGGGCTATTAACTAGTTATTTGTATGACTGACTCAGATGTTTGTTGCCCCGAACCCTACTGTTCCTGGAGCTGACAGGTACACGTGGGCTGGTGTGGCAACAACTACTTAGGATTCCCCAGGAGATTGGCAATAGCTGGAGGTGTTCCTGCAGCCAAGCCAACCCCAGAGGCACCTGCTCCTGCCAACTCCAGGATGTCAATTCAGGGTGTACTTGATCGACACATGGATAGGTAGCCATCAAGCAGGTAAGTAGGCCCGACACCCATGCAAAATTGTCTAAACATATGAAAGAGGTCCTTAACCCGGAGAATTGTGCTTCTGAAGAACTTCCATATCTAATGTTGCAAATCAAAGATTAAATGTTTTGTTGACATTAAATTTTATGCACATATGGACTAATCTTGCCACAAAAAATCTTTCGTCATCTCCACTTTAGGAGAGGTTACCTTATTATACTTAAGAGTACTTAATGGACTCAAACAACCTATAGCCATTTTGGGCACCATAGGCCGAACGAGGTCTACAAAACCCTTTGTAGACTAACTTCCTACTCATCAACCCTGCTAGCCCTTACTAGCTCTTCTAACTGTCTGTAGAAAGACAGGCAAGCGACTCCATCAGCTGGTTTGGAATCACTATCTCTCTCTCACTGCACTAATTAAACATGAAGAACAGGGCCAGTGTTCAGTATGAAAGCAGATGGATTATTTCACAATAGAACAATCCTACTCAAAGGTGACATCATGAGTGTACATGAGAAACCATAGGATAGCTGTCCAAGGTACCCTCAATATATCCCCATATGCATTGTTTCTGCTATTCAGTGTAAAATATTTTGTTGTGATGGGATGCATGCATTAGGCTTACCTTCTCCTCTTACATTTACCATTTATGCAATAAATACCATTTTGCTGAATTGCCACTGGTTTTTCGTGTTTTCTGTAGCTCCTCAGAACTTGTCATCTGACTTTATGTATGTATTTACAGCATTTTAAACAAACTAATACACTGTAGTGTTTGGTTACTTTTACTCTTCCTGGTTATAACAAGACTGTCCAGCTTTATTATACAAAATCTTATCAGTTGTTCCTGAGGTCCAATACTCTTATAAACGTAAAAAAAAACGGCTTAGCAGCAGCAAGCATTATTTTATCAGACTGAGAATTTACATTTTTATTATCAGACTATACTCGAAACACTAAAGGCTGATTAAAGCAATTTTCACTTTGGATATGTCCAGTTATAGATTTTGTCACTGGGAAATTCCCATACTGGTTAAATGTTCAAATAATTTGGCTACATCTGCTACAGGGAGTGCGCCGGTTTTTGACTATTTATGTAAATCTTCGTCCAATGGGTCTCCTGGTCTTCATGAAGTGATCTTCTCCGCGTTGTGGCGCCCTGTGCGGACTACTCCTCTGGCGCCCCCCCTCACTACCCCCCTCTCTGCCCCTTCAAACTACCCGCCCTCTCTGCCCCTTCAAACTACCCCCCCTCAAACTACCCCCCCCTCTGCCCCTTCAAACTACCCCTTCAAACTACCCCCCCCTCTGCCCCTTCAAACTACCCCCCCTCTGCCCCTTCAAACTACCCCCCCCTCTGCCCCTTCAAACTACCCCCCCTCTGCCCCTTCAAACTACCCCCCCTCTGCCCCTTCAAACTACCCCCCCTCTGCCCCTTCAAACTACCCCCCCCCTGCCCCTTCAAACTACCCCCCCCTGCCCCTTCAAACTACCCCCCCTGCCCCTTCAAACTACCCCCCCCTCTGCCCCTTCAAACTACCCCCCCCCTCTGCCCCTTCAAACTACCCCCCCTCTGCCCCTTCAAACTACCCCCCCCTGCCCCTTCAAACTACCCCCCCCTGCCCCTTCAAACTACCCCCCCCTCTGCCCCTTCAAACTACCCCCCCTCTGCCCCTTCAAACTACCCCCCCTCTGCCCCTTCAAACTACCCCCCCCCCCTCTGCCCCTTCAAACTACCCCCCCCTCTGCCCCTTCAAACTACCCCCCCCTCTGCCCCTTCAAACTACCTCCCCCCACACTTACCTTGTTGCCGGAGTCCTGCGGTAAGAGCGGGAGGCATCCGTCTTCTCGCTCTGCCGGCATTTCATGTTGAGCGCCGGTATAGTCCGGCGCTCAACATGAGATGCTGGCACCGCGACGGAGTCACGGAGAGTAAGGGGCGCCGAGCGGTTGCCGAGAACTTCACGAGCAACCGCTCGGCACCCCTGACCGGGACTTAGATTAAAGCATCGTTTTTTTTTTTTTAAACTTTATTTAACATCAATGATGTTAAATAAAGTTTAAAAAAAAAAACGATGCTTTAATCTAAGTCCCGGTCAGGCGCCCCTGCAACCATGGCGCCCTGTGCGGTCGCACAGGTCGCACACCCCTAAGGCCGGCCCTGTCAAGTAACTTCTGTTTTTGGGGGATTTAAAGGGGTGTTGCTTCCCCTACCCTTACACAGGACAAACACAATCTAAAATAGATTGTTACATTTTGTTCCTAGGAAGCTTGACTCACTGCCAACGTAGTGAAGATCATTTCATGTTTCTTGTTACTACATTGGCCTAGCTGTTTGTTGTAGAGCTGGCCACGTCGTAGCACATTCAGCTATGCATGAAATCTTGCAAGAAACGCACATCTCCTGCCAAAAGTGTTCTGATAAAAGGAGTGACACACATGTAATGTCTCTTTCCAGGAACACAGCAGAGGAGGATGGACAGCAGATACAGCAGAGAGGACACAGAGAAGGGGAGGTAAGGAAAAGACAGTGCTCATCCAGAGGTGTAACAGAGGTCTCTACAGGGGCCCGCATTCAAGTGGTAACCCTGAAACCTCCTGTTAGTAACTTCTGCAATGGCCATAAACTGTGCTGCATGACAAAACGATTGCCTGTGTTAAGGGAAGTCCATGGGTTCTATAAGAAACTGGTCTTCCTGCAACACTTTCCTGAGTGTCTGAATTTCTGTGGGAGTTACTGTGAAAGAGGGAGAAAGCGAGCATTTGCTGTAACAATTCCCCTTTTGGCCAGCTCTATCCATTTAACAGTGGCAGTCTTTCTTTTACAGTTTACTGATAGTACAATATATGGGACTAGACAAGTTTGCACAAACTGATAGTGTATGGAAATCGATCCTTCAATATTCAAATATTGGGGACTCCCACACATTATTTCATTACTAGTATCAGAATAAAAATATGTTTTAAAGAACGCAATGTTTTCCATAATATAATGCTTTCAGGCAGCTGAATATTAGCCATTTGTACGTGTCCTAGCTCTGTTATTTTAGCCCAATCTACGGACTCATTTCCACGATGTCTGTGTTAAACTAAAGAATGTCTCAGTTTTATTCACCGTGCCAGACAAGCTAATGAAAGTCTAAGGAGGAACGGACTTCATTAGCATTTATGTGAAGAATCAGCTCGCTGTGGTGTCTAAACAGGGATAGTCATTCAAAATATCACATGACTGACAACAATGGCCGCCACCAGATCTGCACATAAGCGATGTTTGTTGGAACAAAATGAGATAAAATCAGGTTTTGGTCAAAGCTAAAATACATACTGTGAGCAGGCAATGTTTTCCCCATGGGACTTCCTCTATAAGAAAACATTTTAAAAAGTCTCCAGGAACAATACAATAAACTTGGGCAAACTCAGGGTTGCTTTAAAGGTTACCAGGAGCCTGGACAAGTTCCCCAAACCTTCCCACTCCCCATCCACAATTTTCATGATACTTTTCATGAATACAACAGAATACTTTTAGTACCAATCGAGTCGGGGCAGAAGATATTACAAACATATATTATTGAAAATTGTTCCAGGAAAGAAGTTGGTTGTTCTTGGTCTCACCCTTAACAGGCTCCACATGTTCACTTCATTGTTAATTGCATCCATCCACAGGAATTAAGAAATCAATTTACTAAAAATATTACGAGACACAAACTCCCTTTAATTAACTAAAAAAAGTTTACCAAAATGTTTTTCCTGCGTCTTCTGCTAAAATATATCATTGACTTTCATTTGAAAGATTAGCATATCACCTAATTAAAACCCATTCCATTAATCATCCTAGGCAGATGAAAAGCACACAGCTGCAACAACTCTAATTAGAATTTGATGATGTAATAAATAGGCTCCATTTATTATATTCATTGGTGATTACTCAAGGGAGTGGAAATCATTTCACATCCCAGCTTAGTGAGCAGCGCATAGCAATGCCGCAAGGAAACAGTTAAGCGGTGCTACTGGGGAAAATACTGATGGACACTAACCATCACTTTCTTGGAGCCAGGAAGCAAGCAGACAGACATTATTTGTGTATAACTCTAGAGGTATCCCTATAAGAATCTCTCCAATGTCTATGGACATTTGTAAGGCTACAAGACCCTGGACAAGATACTTTTTTGTAGAGTAATAGTTATGGAAATATTTTGTTTAAAAGAAAGTCTCTGATGGTTGATTAGAACTTCGTCCTAAATTCGCCCCCCTATTCTTACTCCTGCGCCATAGGCTGCCAGAACAAATAGGCTTCCACCAAAGAGGAGAAGATTTATGGAGAGGAACAGGACAATTCCCCTCTAAGTTGCTCTGATTTGGTTGCTCTGATTTTGGTCCACTACCAGTTGTGTTTTATTTTCTATTCCAAATACAGCCACCAGGGTCTCTATAGTAGTCAGGACCTTACTCAGAGCGTACATGATGGCTGGGGCCCTTTCTATGCAGCTCTTATGGACTTTCTATGGATCCTCTTTTACGTGTGTTAGGAAAGGAATCAATAGTGTTTTGGTATTTTTGCCACAGGGCTACTAGGATTAACTTAACTTCAAGATTTAAGTATTGCCAGATTTCCTCTTGTGAAGAAGAATCCCGACAACTAAGGGACATATAACCTAAGAATTAATAAATATCCCCTACATTTCATATAGAAAATAGGTATGTGACATAGGTATGGAGAGTGAAACCAGAATTTGTAAAACCCTTAAAATAACTAATATATGACCATTCTGTGGTACCATTGTATTCTCATTGTTTATTTGATTTATATCTTCAACGCCAAGTTCACATGTGATTTTAATTGATCTATACATACAAAGCTGGGTTTGTGTGTTATTCTGTTGATCTATACCTGCTATGCTATGTTTCCATATCATGCAAGTGCTGTTTACATGTGTTGTTTATTTGAGCTATACCTGAACTACAGGGAGGAAGGAAAAGAGAGGTGTGGCTTAGCGAATGAGGGGACAAATGGACTCTGGGGATGATTACGGGGGGAGAGTACCTATCCAAGTCACAGTAGGGTCAGAAGGAGGGAAGACTGCAGTGACTCTCACAGTCTCCCACTAATCTGTAGTCAGTGTGGCAAATATTTTTTTTTGTGTGTGTGGGAGCGGAGGGAGTGATGGCCAAGGAAATAATTGCCTAGGGTCCAATTTTTTATTATTTAAAATTTTTTTTTCCCTATCTTTAATGTATTAAACGTACATTATTGTTACCAGTATTTCCAGTTATATATTTTTTGTACTTGTTTGCACTTGCACATAAATAATCTCTAATTCAAACTAGTTGTTTGTTACAAGATATTTTTCCTTTGTTTTTTGTCGAGGGGGTAGCCAGAGAACACCTAAAGGCCAGCCCTGATTTTTAAACTGCCCCAAAACTCAGATTAAGCCTTCCCTCTAGAATAACAGGTTTATATGTTCAATATTTATTCCATGTTTGAGTACTGCAATCCAATTGAACCTCCCATCTGAACACAAACATACAAAGAAAGGAAAATATTATCCAACACATTTCACAATTAACAGTTTATTGCTTGAAGTTGAGAACCAGAAAGCATAGGTTGTCTAAAGGTGATTAAGACATAACCCTCGGTGGATTCACCATTTACATGAACACAATCATGTGGTTTAATTATGACAGACATGGCAAAAAACATGAAACACCTTTCCTCTTCTTTCAGTACAATTGTCTCAAACACTGATTGTATCATCCAGAAGACAAATTCTTTATGCAGACACAAAATCATTCCCAAAAGTAGTGATTCATACCGAAAATCGAGCATTGATCTAATGTCATCGCTTACTCCATGAACTCAGTAGTGTTCTAAATTAAATCAATAAAAGAAACATTTGTGTTTCATCAACAGACTTCTCAAATCCCCTTTTAATGTTGTACTCTGGGGTAAGATCATATCCGCAGTGCTCAGTAAAAGGTGTGACTAATCGCAACCAGCTACAAGGTTTTCTTTTGTAAAACTTTAAAGGTTTAGTCTATATGAAACTAATTCTACCTGAAACAGACAAAGTCTATGATATCCCCCCCATCTATAATATACTACTTGGCACCATGATACAAAAAAGACAGACTGAATAAAAGTTTACGAAATTCTTAAAACATACACCCAAGCCTATCTATAAAGTTCACATTCAGTCTGTAATATCACATAGTAATAAGTTATTACAAGAATAACAAAGGGAAAACAGCAAAAGTATATATGAATTGTACTGACTATGGTATATACTTAGTAAGGACAAAAACACAAAGGTTATATAAATTTTGGTTGCTGATATACATTTATCTAAAAATGCTACTCCTGAATGCTCGTTACTAACATGGCACTGAAGCCCCATACAGGAAGGAATACTTAGCTTAGGTTTTGGTAAGATTTATAAATTATTTTAAAAAGTATATATATATTTATATTTTTATATATGAATGTGTGTATATGCATATACATAGTTATACACATATAAACACACACATACACTCACACACACGTACACACATACATTTGAAAAGCAGCTGCTGTGTGTTTCAAGAACCATGTTATATGGCAGTGTAGTAAGTAACATGGACCCGAGAAATAATGTAACAAAGAGGGTGTGAGGGAGTCTGGGATTCTATCTAAAGCGTGATAGCCATCATTCTTTCATAATGGCTATTGATCTGAATGGTCGTTAAAGGTGATCATGATTATTGCACATTAGTGGCTATAGCCTTATCTATTCTTCCACGAGACAGATGCATTGGTCAACAATACACCTGAAACCATTGTCTTGATTACTCTAAGAATAACCAGCCCTGCATTGCTTCAGATGAGCGTCACCAGACATTGTGCCTTTATGACTTCATTAGCGTTTAAGTCTTAAAGAAAACCTATAAAAAGCTGAAAAAGGGTGAACAGTGAGAACAGGGTCTCTCTAAGTTTCATCACGATTGAAAATCTTTGCAGTGATCTTAGTCCCATCAGAACTGCTGGGGTAATTCCTCTATGTCACTGTAGGCTCCAGCTATGCATTGCACTGTGCTACTGGTGCCCAGTGTACTACTGAGTCTGGATAATCCAACAAAACCCCGGTGGTGGAGAAATTTTAGGTGGGTATCAGTCATCCATTTGTGCGGAACCTGCGGAAACTTTTTAGAAGAAAAATATGCCTATAGATTTGTTTATGGAATAAAGAAGCAGAGGCTCAGCACTTCAATGGTGAGGTAAGTTTATTTCACCATTGAAGCGCTGAGCCTCTGCTTCTTTATTCCATATATTTGAGGGACTGGTGGTACACTGGCTTGTGCACCACCTCATAACTGGAGTGCCGTATTCTCACTTTTCGTTTTTGTGTATAGATTTGTATAGTTTGATATGGGATTTTGGCAACACAACAGTGAATTAAAATTACCAAACTAAAAGAATATATATATATATTTTCTAACAGATGTTATATGACCGTACAAGAAAGTGAGGTATGTGAGACTTCTCGGGATATTAAAGTCTATAGTGGAGGATCCATAATTTACAAATGTGGCTGTTAGAAGTTGTTTTCATCTGCCCTTTTGTAAAATGGAGGCTGATTTACTGCTGTACTGCTAGCGTCCTCACAATGTGGTCTCCCGATATATCTTCTCATTGTGCTGGCATCTTTTTCCTGTAGAAGAAAAAAAAAAAAGATTCCATTCTATTAGCATAAAAATGCAGTATACAAAAATACAACAGAAATGAAACCAATATATACATATATATATCACGACTCTAAAAATGTACCACAGGGAATATAAACCAAATCTGATAAAGAAAAAGAAAGAAAATGTATATTTACCACCACATCACTGCACGATACAACACTTGTGCACATGAGCATTGGCTTTACCTGCCCCTGAGGCTATTCGGAAGGACAGGAAGACAGGCTGTAAAGAGAGGGGAACAAAAACTGTTTAAAAGGAAACCAGGGACTGACTCCCTCAGATGTTAAATGCTGTATTAACACCTTCATATGAGAAAAGTGGACTGAATACGATGCTCCATAACCTGGAAGCTCGTAGACTCTGTCAAAGTCATGGCATGTCTTTTCGTCAGAAACAAGGTCTCGCTACTTTAATTCAAAGAGTGAAACGATTGGTTGGCAGAGCTGGACAGTTGTTTATTTCTTCACTACACTGAATTCAAGAGGTAGAGCCATGAATAGCTGTTTTAAAGAAGGTAGTTTAGCCTGTACTAGAGCCTTGTGCGAGATTGTTTTTTTAATCCCGCAACATATGTGTCCAATCCCGCCCACCCCCTTAACTGATCTGCAGATTTCCCGCACACTCCCGCAAGGCTGCCTTCGCGCTGCTCCCACACAACGTTTCTTCTCTTGTTCCACCCAGGAACCCAGCAAAGTCAAGTGAATTTACGTCACTTCACGTGACTCTGCTGGGTTCCTGGGCGAAACAAGAGAAGAGACATTCTCTGGTGTGGGAGCAACGCGAAGGCAGCCTTGCAGGAGTACGCGGGATTACTGGGACCCGCAGGTACATTGTCGGAACACCCGCTCCTGCCCGCAACACTCGAAAAAAACGCCCGCGGGACCCGCATCCCAATGCAGTCCTCTAGTCTGTACTTTATAGGGAACACATCATGTCTACTAACAAGCGAGCACACGTTCTTTAACCCCTTCAGCCACAGGGGTTTTTGGTACCTCAAGTCCCAGAGCAATTTTGCCATTTTTGCAGTATGTCAGTTCAGCAATTATTCCCCTTTCCTGCGAATAGTGTATCCATGTAAACTATATATTGTTTTTTCAAAGAGAGAGAGGGGGCTTTCTTTTGATACCAAAGTTAGATAATTAGCTGAACGTTAAGGATGAGAAATTTAGTTAAAAAAAAAAAAAACTAAATTAACCTGTTTTTTTTATATATATTTTCCCCTTTGAATCCAAAATTAGGTAAAGTGACAGAATATCCCCTCAAAGTGCAGCAATTCAGGTGTCCTGCTTTTCAGAAATACCTAATTTATATAGAATTTCCATACTTTCCCAGCACTTATAGGGAACATACTATAAGGTGTACATTATTCTTTACAAAGCCTGAAGTACAATTTGGGTGAAAAATACAAATTACCAAAACACACTTTGGCCGAGGCTGGTGGTAAAGTTAGTGAATGGAATATGTTAAAATGCAAAGATTTGAA